>NW_018219465.1:205338-210983 GCF_001263595.1 Phalaenopsis equestris | reverse complement strand
ATTTTTTGGTGTTGGTGTGTGTGTGTGTGTGTGTGTGTGTGTGTGTCATATTGACAAATCTCCCACGCTCGGCTCTGCTAGGGTTTCAACCCATGTCGAACCCTAGCAACCTTATCGTATAAGATCATTTCTCCGGTGTTGTCTCTCCGTCCTCTCCGTCGTCGTCGGCTCGCGCTGCTTCGACGTTCTCGTTGTCTCTGTTCGAAGCCGACAGAGTTCGCATCTCGTCGTCTATGTTTGATTACATCTCACGGAAGACAGGAAGGGGCCGCGTCTTCCTCCTTCGTCTTCCTCCTCGATCACTCACAGAAGACGGGAAGGGGTTGCGTGCTCGTCTTCCTTCTTGACTCAGCTCGACAACACTAAGTGTTTGATCTCTTCGGTTCCTTACCGTCTTCAGTTCGTCATTCTTGCCCTCTGAGCGAATTGGCAGGGCTTCTAATTGATGTGATGAAGCTTTTTTCTTCTTCGGTTGAACTTGAAAAAACTATTTTTTCCCATGTGGTGGGTAATCCTCAAAAGTGGAGACGGCGGTTATCTTCCCCTCAAGTTATAAGAAATATGGTGATGGTACATGTGACGGTCCATTTATTAAGAATGCAAGTAGGAAAAGAGGGAAAACAACACTTTTTATCGGAGTTAGAAATTTCAAACCTGATTGACAAATTCAAATTTGCTCTTATTGGAAAATTTCAATTGGGGCACCCACCTATTGAACTTATCAGGAAAAGTTTTGATTTTTTTTTCTTGATCATATATGTATCTTTCCTTTTTTGTTTTGGGATTTTGAGTGTGTTGTACCGTGTGATTTGGGTGCTTTGTGCTTTTTTTGGGCCCACTCATACAACCTATCTGTATCATTTTCTCTTTAGTATATTTGCCCTTAGGCTTTTTTAAAATATATATTTTTTAAAAAAACCCAAGGGCTAATATATTAAAGATAAAATGATACAGATAGGTTGTATGAGTGAACCCAAAAATAGGCACCCAATCCACACGGTACAACACAAAAAACTCAAAAAAAGAAAGGGTATATATAAAAATAAAAATAAAAACCCAAAACCATCAAGGCACGGAAAAAATGAGGGTCAAACCAAATTAGTCTTGCCTCTGCCTCTAGTTCTCGGAAGGGATCCAGATAACAAATTGGTGAGGTGCACACAATCACTCGAAGTAACCAAAGTATCATCCATAAGATTCATGAGCTCAAGTAGATCTTCATTCTTCTTCTTGCTTCTGGAAGTGTAAACCTATCATTCTCCATCCGAAAAATAAGTCTGATGAGGTGGTAGAGTTGTAGCAGAAGGATTACCAACTGTTGTACTTACAATAGGTTCTAGTATATGTGAAGTATGAGTTGTCGCCTCTACATCGGATACTTCCTGAAGATGAGGAGTTGCAAGGTCCTCCTGATTATCAGTCTGAACACTATCCTTTGTAGGTAATAGTCCTTCAGTATTATTTTCAATAGGGTTTGAAGGTGTAGGTTGCCCAGCAGAGCAATCCTTCATCACATCAATCACAGAAACAGTAATAGTAGTATCAGGGGGGTCCACAGCGGCAATTAAATCAGACACCAAATCCTGTCTTACAGTAGTTTCCTCCCCAAGTGGAACAGATATGTCCAGAGCAGTAGGGTTAGACCCATTTTTATTCACTTGAACCTTAGATTTCAAATTAGGATGGAGTTTGTGACATTTATCAAGGGAATGCCCAAACAACTTATAATAGGTACAATAAGGAGGCTGTGTTCCATGACGATTTGTTGCCAATATACATTATGAGTTGTGGCCAATCAGACTTCAGTAACATCAGGTAAAGTAATATCTTTTTCCACAAGTATTCTGGCCACACAGAAGGTCTGGTAAGGTTGAAAGTGGGTAGATTCTAGCTTTCCAAGAATGACCCCAATAGAGTAGAGAACCTAATGATGAAAAAAGTGCAGCTTGAGACCAGGTAAACTAAACCATACCGGTAAAGTGGGAGTTTCATGATTTGGGTCGAAATCAAGAGGCCACTAGAGTAACTTCATTGACTTTCTTGCAATATTAAAATATTTCTTGAATAACATCCCGGTGTAGTCTTCAACCACGGTTAGTTGAATCAACACATATCTCCCATCCATGAATCTCACTTTCCACTTGCCTACTAGCTTGAGATCATCAACACTATATATATCTGTGCATGTGTGTGTGTGTACGCTCGTGTATATATGTAAGAACCGTTTAGGTGACTTAAGTGGTCATCTTGATGATGAAGTGAGATGATCAACTCAAGAGTCTTCCTAACAATCCCAAGACTAGTGAAGGATTTTGAACTAATTGTCATCCACTCGAGATAACTAGAGAAGGAAGTTTGGCCCGTTGTTTTCTTGTTTTTTTCCTTAAATATGAGGACAAAGAGGACAGTCATGACCCTATTTCCTTAATTCTGACATTGCAATTTGGCAACAAAAAAGCAATTCCTTACCTATGTCATGAAGGTATTTAATGATTTTCCTAGTTTTTAATTTAATTTCTTGCACTTTAATTATAGTCATTGGCCACGGAAAAATAATTCATGTTCACCTCTGTCATCACAAAAGTTATTGCATATCCACAAAAACGTGTGGTAACTATTTAGTATTTCATCAAAAAAATTAATAGCAGTTTCACATCACCCCAATAGAAAGAAAGTCGAAGTGTGATGGGACAACTCACCACATCATGAAAGTCACATATGGGTGGGGCCATCAATGTCAGCTCTCTAGAAAGGCATAGTGCATGCTCCTACAAGTTATTGGCCGATGACAATGGGAAGAAGAGTTGAAGTTAAGGGCGATTCCTATGACCTAAAATTCTAGCAAAATTTTGGAAAGATGACATCATCTCTTGCTTTCTTCTCTTTTTTGCCAACTTTCCTCTTGTATTTGTATAAGGGAGAAGCTCCACCCTTAAGCTAATAAAGAATGTGAGACTAAAACGTGTAAGGGGGAAGGGCATCTAGCAGTCAGCAGTGAAGCAAAAAAGGTTTTGCAACTTAGGGATCCTTTAAGAGCCACAAAGACAAAAAGGTCTATCATTAAAATAATGGACATTAAGTTGTCTGCTAGACATGGGAAAAATTGTCACTTCAATTGAATTCTTGAGTTTAGAATGCTTTCGCCTTCAAATCAAATGCCCGTAGTTAATAAGTAATGGGAACTTTCTACCATCCACCACTTTTGTAGTGTCGATGTAGACCTTCCAATGAGGGCTATAGACTGAGTTGAACCTGCTACCATCACAATCATTCATACATGGAAATAATTATAAGCAAAAACCTCCATGTAAGTTTTGGCCATGACAATAGATTTTTAAGAAGTTTGAAAGCTGCACAACTTATAATATAGTTTAAGTGCAGTAAAAAAAGGGAAACAAATAAAACAAACCTCAACTGAGCCAACATGTTGTGAGAATCCATTAGCAATTGCTGGATTTATGGTGTATTTTGCTATGAAGCGCTTAATTCGGAAATTATCATTATCTGACCCTGCTGGCTCGATTGATCTTCCTCTCTGCAGTTTCATTTTGTGAGCAGTTTGCCATGTCCGAATAATCACCTGAAAATATTTATTTGCCCAAATAATCCTTTTAAGTAGGCATATACAAATGGTTATATGTGTTGTTAAGCAGTAGCCATCACATTTTTAAATTTCAGAGCCAAGAAAGCATCCCAGGCTAATGAGAAGATAAATATTTGACTTGATAGAATGGAACAAGGTTGTGTGCATATTTAAGACGACCAATTCAACCACATGTTTAGTACTGAAACTATTATGCAAAAGTGCATCCTAGGACATGCATGAAATCTGTAGCTTCATGCATGCAATGGTTACTAATAAGTTACCACTGCATATTCCCAACCAGAGGAAAAGTATAGTTGGAAGGTCCTGCTAACTTCCAAAATGGTTGTCATCAAGCTAGGAGAAGATAAAAGACTATGGCCTTTTGAAAAGCCAAGAATGACATGTCATGTCACCTCCTACAAAGCAAAGTACCTTAACTTTGCATGCTGCTCATTAATGCAAGGACTAATAAAGACGTCAATAAAGAAATAATTAACACTTGAATGTGAAATAGTCACATTTTAACATCCTTAAACATGAAGTGTAATTATCACATATTTGCTTTCAACCATCACTCGTGTTTTCCTAGAGTGACATAATGAAAGCATTTTTGTATACCATCATATTGAACTCTCTAACGCTAGAGAAGATTTTGATGATTGCAGATTACATACAATTTAAGTTATTACGTAATCAATAAAATTACTTTCCATGACAAAAGTGATGAGGACTAATAAAAGAGTTCTTATATTTTAATAGGACAAATGAAAGAGTTGCAGATAATAATGATGCTCAAGTGAACAGCGAGAATTCACCAATAAAGATTAGAAAGTTACTTGACCAAGTTTCAGAGAACCTTAAAAACAAATATGAAGAGGGAGAAACTCAAAGGTTCAACAGGAATTGCTTAGGTGGATTAATATTATACAAAGATTGTGGGATAATCTTCACACCTGTGTATATACGTTCAACATATTAGTAGACAGAAAAATGAAAAAAATTAGTGACCATTTAGGTTCATAGATCACAATTGTCCGGTTATCAAAATGCTGATTCTCAAGATCTCAAGAGCATGTAATACTGCGATTTTGGTTAAGGTGTAACAGTAAAATATTCTAAATAAATTATACTTCAAAATTTTAAATTGTCATAATAAAAAAAAATCATTTCATTGCATTCTATAATTCAAGAGGATCATTTTTGATATATAGAACCATAACTACACTCGCTCTCTTCCTTCTCTCACTCGACCACAATTCGCCTCACTCCCTAACTCCTACATTGCACAATCGCCACTCTCCTTTCTCTTGAATGGTCTCTCTCCCCCTCTCTCCATCTATCTCTAGTGTGCGTACACACACAGATACATAAATATATATTTCTAATATAAACTGTTCATGCAACTATATCCTGCTCAAAAACAGTAGGTGGTGAAGCATTCGGGCGGGGTGAAGTGAAGTTTAAAAGCAGTAACCAAAGTTTAAAAGCAGTAAGAAGTTTAAAAGCAGTAACCATATTAATGGGTTGGAGAGAGAAATGAAGTTATCAAAGAAAGTCATTGTTTGATCGTGCCACGGAAAACGGATAAAACATTAAATAGGTTCCTAAGCGATAAAATCACTTGCCACTTAGTAGTAATTGTAAAAAGCTCAAGCCACGAGTACTCGCCGTTGTAGACTCATATTTCCAGAGGAGTGAAAGCTTCTTCGTTCTCTTGTAGTAACAAGCCAAACGATGGATCTTGCTCTCCACAAAAATAAGTCGGAACTTCGAGTCCTTATCCTTCCTGTTCCTTTCCAAGTGCTTTCGGATAGCAACAGCCTTTCTTATTAGATGATATAGATCCTTCGAAATCTCAGGTGCAAGACCATGAGCTTTGAGAATCCTGACAATCTTGCTTCCAGTCAAGCCTTCACCTGCGCAATACCATGCGAGTCACGAAGAATGACAACTAACTGAGAGGTTGTCAAACCATTCTTCGCAACTTGCAAATATTTTCTTCCAGATCCTGGGAAGAGGTTTTGAGCCAGCTTGGGGGAGTTCTCTTATAAGGAAGAGC
>NW_018219465.1:146737-205323 GCF_001263595.1 Phalaenopsis equestris | reverse complement strand
AAGAGCGGATAAGGAAATGCCCTTATCGTGGCTATGCATACGACCCATGGTTGTAGTAGTAGCAACAACATACGTAGGTTACAATGGCGAAGGTTGCTGCTGGCGGCCTTACCTGCATTCCTCACAACAAAGCCCAACACATACAAAACAACACACGCAGAACCAAACAAATGAAAATACATAAAGGTAGAAAAAAAAGAACCAAAAAGCCACCAAAGGGCGCAAAAGTGCAAGAGACGTCCTACTTTAGTTCTTCCTCTGCCTCTAGTCCTCGGAAGTGAGCCGGCTAAGAAATTAGTAAGGTGAATATCATTGTCTGGAGTAACCAAAGTATCGTCCATCAGATTCCTGAGCTCAAGTAGGTCTTCATTCTTTTTCTTCCTCCTAGACCTGTAGACCTGTCATTCCTCATCCGATGATTGACTCATCAGATCAGTAGATTCCAAAGTTGGTCAGACAGGTGTGGGTTGTTGCACATCATGATCTCTATGAGCTTGAGTGACATTAACAACTTGCACGAGCTGATGTGGTGGTAGCTAAACAATAGAAGTATTGCCACCTGTAATATCTGTGATAAGTTCAAGGAAAGGCGGGGTATGAAGAATCTCTCTCTTTCCCACGATGGGAGGTTTCAAAGACAGGGGAGCTACAACATCGCGTCACCCACGATAAAATGTTCGGCTGAATGATTGTTATATTACCTACGAGAATAGTGACCTCTTCATAGGTATATTTTTGATGATCAATAGTGTTAATAACATTGAGCTGATCAAGATGGGATGAATTCACTGCCTCTGGCGGAGCACTGTGCTATTTGATCTGAAATGGGGGTGTAGATGGTGGCATTGAGAACTGGTGGCCAAACATACAACAATTCGAACAATATGAAGAAAAAGGCTCAATCCCTACCTTTTGTCAATATCCATGGTGTTGTGTGTCCAACCAAATTTCCTCATAAGCGGATGAATTGATGTCTCTTTCAACAAGTACTCTGGCTTTAGATGGACGAGAAAGGTTAAAAGTAGGAATGTCCATTTTGAGTGGCTTACCATAAGCTCAGGCAATAGAGTACAACACTTTTTGAGTAAAGTAATGAAATTTCAGATTAGGGAAACGAATTCAAACTAGAAAGATTGGTAGTTCCGTCTGTCAGTCAAAATCCACATACCACTTCAGAATCTTCATTGCTTTCTTATTAATCCAGATCATCCTTCTAGCAAATAAAGACATGTAATCCTCTTCATTCTTTAGTTGTATAAGAATGTGACGTCCGTTAAATAGTCCAATTTTTCCCAACAAGGTGTTTAAGCTCAAATTCACTACAAATCAACTCCATTTTAGGATGACCACGCAGAAATTTTCCGACCAAATTCAGTCGATAGAAAGAAGTTAGTTGAACATTCAACTTCAGTAAAAAAGATGACAAACTTCTCATTCTTCCTACTAGGTTTTTTGATGTCCTCTGCTCACTCAAACAAAGGAGTGAAAGAGCATGATTTAGGTGTACCGAAGGCGTAGACACTCGCAAGGGCAGCAACATACGATCTGTCCGAAGCCATCCACAATAAATGGAGGAGCGGCCTTAAAAGCAGTGAAGACAGCAAAGGAGAGAGCAACCTCCGAAACCAGAAATGGGAGTAGGAATGAAAACCGAAAGCCCCTGCAACAGCTCGAGCCCGAGGACCAACCTGCTCAAACTGCGGTTTCGGATTGCGTAGAAAGCTGGAAGGCTCAGTGACCAGTACCGAGCGCGACAACTGAGCCTGACGCAGCGGACAACGCACGAGCTTCACCGCACGAGCGAAGACAGACGACGCACTAGCAGCAGACGACACACTTTGACAGCGGCGACAACAGCGAAAACGACGGAAATGCGAAAGTGAAAGAGTAGAACTTGAGCGACGAAGAGCTGTAGTGGAGTAATAACCAGGGATCGCCATGTCGAAATCCTAACAGAGCGCGAGCGCCATATATATATGAAGTTCGCTTCCAAAGATGACGGAGATAAGAAAAGATAATGAAATTAAGCATCATTGTAGTCCATGATTAGAACCCAATAACTTTATGTTTAAAAAAATGAAGCATTCAAATACATACATATATATATATATATATATATTACAAAAAAGTTGTACGAGAAAGCCCAAAAGATGCACCCTGCTTATACGATACAAGTACAGTAATACCCCAACAAAAAGATACAGATAAACTCAATAAAAAGTAAAACAAATTTAAAACATACAGAAAAACGTAGGTATGGACGAGCCAGTTTAGCCCTTCGCAAAGGAAAACTATTGTTGGGTTTAGGAGCGGAGCCAGATAACAAACTTTAAAGAGTCGTGTCATTGTCAGGAGTAACCAGAGTATCTATCATCCACAGTAACTAAAGTATCATCCACTAAGTTTCCAAGTTGGAGTGTGCCCCCAGCCTTCTTCCGCCGGGATGATTCTTCATCTAAAGACTGATCTAAAGACTGACTCATGTGATTCTCGATCTGATTTGATGTTAGAACCACAGTAGAAGGAAAAACAGTCGTTGCCACCGCAATAGGTTCCAGTGTATGTGAACTGTGAAGTGTTATCTCTACACTTGATGCTTCCTGAATAGGAGCTGCGGGACTATCCTGATTTTCGGTTCGAACATTATCGTTGTAGTATGATCAGAAGAAGGGATCCCAGGGGTAGATACCAACTTCTGTCTTGTGGTGATTCCCTCCTCAGGCTGGTTGTCATCAGGTTTGCTGGGAGCGCGTTCAGGCACATGAGGTGCACTAATAGTGTATTCCTACTTTTGACTATTGGTTCTCAACTGTGAGCGCAATTTGAAACATTTCTCCTGCGAGTGTCCAAACATCTTGCAGTGCTTGCAGTAGTAAGGTTTTTGTTCCGTAGTAATTTTTTGTCAATAACCACTGTGAGCAGATCCAAGCCAGATTTATTCTAAATCTGGTAGTGTAATATCTCTTTCAATCAAAATTTTTGCAATAGAGGACCTTGAGAAATGAACTGTATGTAAGTCTACCTGCAAAGGTTTTTCAAGGATAGTCCCAATTGCATATAAGATAGGTAAGTCAAAGAATTAAAGCTTCAGTTCAGGTAATAAGAGCCAAATAGGTGCAATTGGGGGTTCTTGACTAGGATAAAAATTAGGAGACCATTTGAACAATTTCATATATTTGCCCTCGATTGTGATGAATTTCTTTGAGAAAACCTCGTGTAATCTTTTTTCTATGCTCAGCTGTATCATAGCATGTCTTCCGTCAAAATGACCCACCTGTCAATCCCCAGCCAGTTTGAAATCTTTAAAAACTTTCTTGATGATCTCCATCTTAGGTAACCTAATTGGAACTTTCCAACTAGTGTAAATTTGTATTTTCCTGCACGAGTTAAAATTTCAGCGTCAAAGAAGAATATTGTTGGTTTTCCTGCCTTTTTCTCTATCTTTTTTATGAGATTGTAATTTTCATTTCCAGCAACAGAATCATGGTACATATGTGGGAATACCGAACTATCTGCGATGCGGAAAGGGGAGCTGTGTTTGTGGACCACCATAGCATAGGAGGGTTTGGCGGGATTATTACTGGCGACGGCTGCAGCGTAGGAAAATCTTGAGGCCATTAGAGTGCTTTACACAAACACTGCAGCAATATGATGCAATTTGTGCGCGAGCAGTCGAGCAGATTGAGCAATTTGGTGTAGATAATTGTCATAAAGAGTTTCAAAAAGTTTTGAAGTGATTTTGAATTGATTTAAAGGCTCAATTTGAAGGATTTTGGGCACCTGGTCAATTTGGGGATCTTGGGTTAGACTTGGGTTTAGGTTAGGCTAGAGTTGGGCTAAAAGTCCAAATTGAGGGCTCAAAATGGTCTAAGTGGATGTTATGAAGAGTTCTCAAAATTAAGTGGGTGTCAATTTTGGGGTTTGGACATTCATTTTGGTGACATTTGGAGACATGACATAATTGGGGGTTTTGGTCCAAGTTGATTTTGGGTAAAACTGAGGCTTGAACAAGGCCAATTGAGGATTTGATTTGATGTGTGGAAATGTTTCAAATAGTTTATGATGAACAATTGGGGCAATTAGATAGATTTTGGGGTTTAATTGAGTGAGATTTTGATTTTGGGTAAAATTGGGGCTTATTGATTTGGGTTGAAATTGGACTCAAATGTGGGTCAATTGAACTTGTATTTATTTGAATTGAGTTTGGTCATGATGAATTTGAGTTTAAAATTGAAATTGGGAGAAATCGGGATCAAATTGATGGACATTTGGGGTGAATTAGGGTAATGGGGTCTTTAAGGGCAATTTAGGGCTTTTGGTCAAAACGGGTCAGATTGGTCAAATTGAGTTTAATTGAAGAGTCTAAATTGGTTTTGGGAACATTCGAAATGATTTTGAAGGTTTTGGGAAAGTTTGGGCCACCAAGAGTTTTTATAGTTTTCGCAAATTTGGGGGTATTTTGGTAATTTTGGCAATTTGGTTGGTTTCAAATATTTTGAGATGATCTTTGAACAAATTTGGGTATTTTGGGTGAAATATGGAATTTTAGTCAAATTTATGGTTTGATGGTGTTTTGGTAAATTGGGTAGGTTTAAGGGGCAAAATGCTAATTTAGGTATTTGGGTGAAATTGAGGTGTCAACCACGCTATTTGAGCTATGGACCAATGGAATCCTCATTTAGGTCCTCTAGGTATTGATCTTATCTAAACCCTAGCCTAGGGCTAGTGGGTCTAGGGGACCATCTACACGAGTCTCCCAAAAGATCAAGGGATCAATGTCAACAAGTTTAGGTTTAGGATTGTGAGGGGTGTTTTGTGAATGAGTGACAATGTGTGCATTAACTCAACACCAACACCCAGAGTCAACCCTAAGGCCAAGCAATTCTATGGGAACTCCCCCTGAGCTCCCCCATATTAGCCCCACCTACTAGGTATCTAAACCCTAGCGTAGGGCCTGAAACTTCAAGTTGAGCAAAAAAGATCTACACGAGTCTCCCAAAAGATCAAGGGATCAATGTCAACAAGTTTAGGTTTAGGATTGTGAGGGGTGTTTTGTGAATGAGTGACAATGTGTGCATTAACTCAACACCAACACCCAGAGTCAACCTTAAGGCCAAGCAATCCTATGGGGACTCCCCCTGAGCTCCCCCATATTAGCCCCACCTACTAGGTGCTAGAGGTTAGGACCAATATATGAAACTTCAAGTTGAGCAAATAAGAGTTTAAAATTTCTAATGGTGAGGGTTCCTTTTCTAATTCTCTAGAAATAGTCAACAGAAAAATCTTATGGCTAGAAATAGTCAACAGGAAAGTCCTATTACTAGACCCTAGGCTACTAAAGAGGAGAAAACTAGACCTCAGCTAAAAATGAGGTCAACAATGATTCATACATGTTATGCTATACTATGATATATTACATGAATTTATTTATGATTCATACATGTATATGAAATATCCATGGATAAATGCTACAAATATTATATTATAAGAAATTTCATGAGAAATGTATGGGCAAACTATTACATGCAGGGATATATTCCCAACTTCTAATATTTATACGAGAACGAAACACTGGAAACCGTTGGAAATAAACGACGACAGAATGTTAGGGAACCACGGGTATCAGAGCGGTTGTCGATAACTGCTATGTTGGAGGAGTCTAATTTTTATCGATAGTTTGTATGGCATGTGGGACAGGGTGACGACCCATGATGAAAGAACAAGAAAATATTTGAACTTTATACATTACACAAATGACACTATTATGATATGACCTTTATGAAATAAATAAACATATTTCATGCTTACGACCTGCTTGTTACACTATAGTTAATTTTTATATTATATGTGTCTGCTCTCTTTTCATGTTTTCTATTATGCCAACAAGTTATGATTGTGTTTAGACTTGTACAGCTTCATTTGAGTATGCACGTTACTTTTTTTCTATGCTTAAAATCTTATTTTAGCCCTGATTATTTTGTTGAGCAAGTTTTGCTCACTATACATTATTGCTTTCAGGTAGGGGCAACAAGCACTGGGGAGACTAGCCGGGTGTGACTTGTACTATTTTTTTGCTAAATTAGGAAAATTACTCTTCTATAGGTTTCATTTGATTTCTAGTTTGACGTTGATATATTTAAAAATTCTAGCAAATTGTAGATAAATATCTATAATTAATTTATGAATACAAGTTGACTTTTATTATACTACACATGATTCTATGCTATTTTATGATTCAGATGATTATGCATATGATATTGATTGCTTGGAAGTATTCATTATATTATGATTCATGTTTATTAGATATGAAATACCTGATTGTAAGAATTATACTTTATGAAATGTCTAATGAATATTACTACAGGTAACATGCTTTAAAAATGTCACAATAAATGTTAAGGGATAGACAATTACATGAATGTTTACAAGTACATTATGTAGGATTGTATTTCAAACTCCTAATATTAATACAGGAATGCAACTCTGGAAATCGTTGCAATTAGGAGGTAACAAAATATTAGGGAACCGTGAGTATCAGGAGAGTTGTCGATAACTGCTATGTTGGGGGAAGTTCAACCTTAATCGACAGTTCATACAGCCTTTGGGGCAGGTTGATGACAAAAAATGAAAGAACATGGAAATAGTTGAACCCTGTACATTAAATAAGTGATATTATTATGATATGACCTTTATGAAACGACTGACATGCTTGTACTTATGATTTCATGTTAACGATCTGCATGTTACACTGCAATTAATTTTTATATTACTTGTATATGTTCTCTTTTCACGATTTCTATTATGCGTCATGTTATGATTGCAGGTAGACATGTATAATTTCAATTGAACATACAAGTTACTTTCTTTCGATATTTAAAATCTTATTTTAACCCTGATTATTTTGTTGAGCTAGTTTTGCTTACTCTATGTTGTTGCCTTCAAGGTAGGGGCAACGAGCACTGAGCAGAATAGCCAGATGACTTGTACAGCTTTTTATTCCATAGTTAGGAGCCTGTATAATCTTTTTGAGTATGTACTTATTTATTGAATTTAACAGCTCCGTATACGTATGTTTTGATGATATAATTTTCATGCTTCTATAAATATGAACGAACATTGACTACAATGTATCATGTAGTTGCGGCGATTCAGTCAGACTAATTCATCATCCACTGAGTCCTGATTATAGAATCAGAATGAGTGCTAGTGAGAATTAGTCTAACCAAATTGCAAGCCTCTGTCGCACCATGATTGACCATTAAAGAGGGGTTAGTTGGGGTGTGAGATGTAGTCCTTGAAATATATATTAGTTATCATTTAATTTTTAATTATTTTCTATTTAGATGAAATCAATTTGGATAGATTCAATAATTATCTTCAATTAACTATTCGTTTATAACTAATATTATATCTTCGAGCCAAACTAAACATTACAATCATGAAAAATACCCAATAATTTGATCTCTTCTAAAATTTGGTAATGGTCCACCATCAATTCTATTAGGTTTAAAAAAACCATTTTGGAGAAATAATCAATGCCTTAAAGGAGGAATTTAAGTATTCAACAATCAAAATAAAAAAAAATTCTGACAATCTTCAAGCAAACAATATAAATATTAATGTTTTATTCAATAGCATGAATTAAAAGAAGCTAAGCTTCATTTATTTATGACAATTTGGCCAGTTTTGCTAAAGGAGTTGGTTGGGTTGTTATTGGCTCAATCGGATTGAATTGGTTGTGTTAGACCATTAAAAATTTTGATTGGGTTGTAAAGGTTTTAAGTTTTTGAATGGGTTGTGGTTTTGGATTTTGTGGATTAGATGGATTTTAAGATGATGAGGAAATGGTCTATAAATTTGAAGATGAACAGCTAATAGTATACTTGCAAAAAGAGTCTTGTAAAGAATTTGAATTAGAATTTGAGTGGAATGATGTGAAGGAAGACGTGTGGAGGAGAGAGAACGGAACGAAGTTTATAATAGAAGAATGAAATTGAGTAGAGTAATTCACAGTGATGTGCTCTACAAGAAAAAAAATTAGAGTTATTCACATATGCAAATAAAATGCAAGCAGAAAGGGGTGACTGAGAATACTGAAGCACAAGCCATATACCATTGACAGCTTACGCCTTGATGTAAACAAAGGATTCCATATGCCACATGGGCTTTGGAATATTTGATGAAGAAAACCACAGAAATTGACTTCGAACATAGTGGAAAGATAAAATATCTGAATACAGTCTAAGGTTTCTGATTAGATTTCTAGTATTCAAACTAGGAAGGAGCCATAATGCAGATAAAACGTTAAAAAACAAGAAATTTGCAGTAAATAATATAATAATATGTTTTATTCAAATCAAGAGAAATTACGCTAAGCCACATTACAAAATATAAATGTAATCCTAGATAACAAATTACATAACAATCAGTAATTAAAAAAATAATAATAATAATAAAGAAAAGTACAAATGACAGAGAAAAAAACAATAACATAAACACGGCACATCAACTTGACACTGCAATCATGACATACAACTGATAATTTGACGTGAAGAAAAAAAAGTTAATGGTCTGCCATCACTATGCCCATCTTGGTATCTACCTACATTTACTATGTCATGAAATACTCCTTAGCTCAAAATGATGGAATATGTTCCATAACCTCTTTTTTCACTTAATTTATCTTCCATAGGAATGCATTAAAAATATGTGCAAATAATTAAAATTGCACAAAAGCTACTTCCAGAATCCTCTAATTTACTCTCTAGGCAAAACTATTACAGCTCTTACATATGACGCTAAAAAACCTGTTTGCGCCTCCAACCAAAACTGGATCAAGGATTTCCATCTCCATTCCAGGGAGTTGTTTTTTCTGGTGGAGACTTACGATGCCATACCCACCCCTGTATGGTTTGCTCGGAGGGGGCTCACGGACAACTTGGATTGCCCAAGGGGCTGCAGCGAACCTGAAACCAGCGAACCATAATACTACTAATTGTCCTTTTTTTAGGATAAAGGGATATAATGGCAAATTGGGGCATCAATGTCCCAACATTCCAGAACTTCAATGATGCAATCGACAAACTTTTTACGACGACGAAGAGCAGGACTCCACAGGCCAGATGGTACTGCTACATTATCCATTATTGTTGGAAGGCTCACAACGCCAAGATTCACAACCAAGAACATAGCACGCTGACCATTATTGTAGCGAACATTCTCGAGGCACTTACTACGACACTACTTTTTCCTTTTCGGGAGTAATTGGATGCTGGCCGACCCATCGGGTTGGTTCCCCCTACCTTTTTCTTGCATCCTCCCCCTCCTGGATGGCTCAAAGTGAACATTGATGTTGCACTATTTCCTTCTAGTGTGGCCGGTACCGGCGTCATTGTTTGGGTTGAGAGGAGAGTTGAGGTTATTGCTAAAGGGCATCTTTTTAAGCATTGGAACAGCGCTCAAGTAGAACTTCAAGTCATCAAATCTTTCTAAAATATTTGTCAACCATGGGTTCTTGAGTGCTAAGGCATCGTCATGGAGGGCGAGAATGCTAATATCATGCACTCCTTGAGATCTACAAAGCAAGAAGCTTGGGGCAAACAATTATAGAAAGCACCTGATTTTGCATTTCTCTTACCTTTCAAGCAAGTTTTGTTTTTCCATATACCACGCGACTGTAATAGGGCCGCCCATTTTTGTGTCAAGTGTGCCATTAGTGGTTCTTTTGTTTTAATGCATGTAGATGACAATACAGAGCTTTCTACCAAACTTGTAGATGACAAGTCTCTTCTTTGTACACTATATATGCATACACGCTTAGTTTTTGTACCTTTTTGATATACTAATGCAAATGTGTATTTTCACAAAAAATGCTCATAACAATATTTGTTTTACTTGAAAAAAACATTTTGTATAAGAAAGTTTAACTAGTTAAAAAATTAAAAAAAATCATGCCAAATAAGTTTCATTAAAAAAGACCAGAAATCGGCCAAGAGTAGGGAAATTAAGTGAGTTTGACCTCTCCAACACGGCCCATTGCTTGCGAGTCAGAAGAAATGATACTAATGGCTCCCATGTCATGCAAAATGTCTTCTGCCGCAATTGTTTCTGCTCGTATACGTGATTCAGCAAACGCTACATCTTCAGGAATGTCCTTATCCAGGTGATGGCAAACCAACTGCTTTGTATGTCTTGAACTTAGATGTCAACTTCAAATTAGTATCAATAAAGTAAAAGCTCTGAACATATTTTACCAGCATATCAAGGTGCTCGTCTACTGTATTTCTGGTAAAAGGTCTGGTTGGATTTGTTGACGAAGGCAAAACATTTTTTACACCACATACTTTAATGATATCTGGAGCATGACCACCGCCAGCACCTTCACTAATGTATCAAAAAAATAAGCTAAGCAGCAAATATGAACACAATATGAGAAACAAACTAATTGATGAAGATACTGTTCATACATTCCATAAGTAATTCCAGGTACGCTTCACTTTATTTATGGTTTTCATAGCTCATAAGGTCATTTAAGCATATAATAGAACAGTAACACCGAACTAGTAGATCAATAAATACACATGAAACTTCAGCAAGTTGATTATTATGGTTTAGCCAAAATACACTAGTAATAAAAAAAACTAAAATACAAATCCATGTTATCAAGTGTAATTTCTAGTGATGCTTTTATGTGGCACCCATTGTAACTGCGTGAAATCTAATGCAGCGAGATATTGTTCATTTTGGCCTAATGACCTTTCATTTTGGAGTAATTTCCTAGAAGGTTACCCATCTTGAGAGTGCTCCAATAAGAACAAGCTTAATTTTGGAGTTCATGAAGAAATTCCAACAGCACCAAAAGGTGTCTTGCTGTCTTAGAGTTCAGCTTGATCCTACTTAATGAAATTTACAATCTCCCCCACTTAAGAAATTGACTTCCTCATCTTTAAGTTCAAAATGGTAGAATGAAATTGAATTCAAAAACATTGAAACACGTTATGGCATAATTGTTAGAATCTCATTAGGAGATCCAAAACAAGCATGCTTTTATAAGAGAACTATATGCCTTTCATACGTGCTCTGTCTGGTTATAGTACCCGATTGGAAAGCCTTGCGGGAAATGAATTCAGGAGATAGGAATGGTAAAGCAAAACACCTTATACATTTATTTCATTCATGATTAATTCCAGTCATCGAATCCCCATCACGTTGCTGCAAACTTCGCAAAGTGGGCTTGCTATAGTGTTATGGGAATAAGGATTAATAAAGAATTAATTAGAAATTCAGTTAAAATTAATTAAACTTTTATTTTAAATTTTTTTCTCTCCAAATATAATCATAATTATATATAGTGCTATCTACTAAATTGATTGTTAAAAAGTATAAATTTTTTTTCGGTTGGATTTCGGGAAATGCAAAAATTGGGGAATCTTTTAAAGCGATCAATTTTTTACTAGATTTAACCAAAATTAGGTATTACAAAACACCCCTCATAAAAATTTTATTCTCAAAATTTTTGAACAATTAATTGATTAGAAAGGAGAATTTTCACAACATTTCTTGTTCCCTTTACCAAGTAGCTTCATTTTCTGACCCGTGCTTCCATTTTATCTTGACATAAAGGAACAATCCTTTACATTATACTCTAAAATCTTCTTAGGCTCCTAAATTTTTCTTACATATTTTATAATCTATATCTAAACATGAAATTCTCTGGTATGAGTTTGAAACTCATTTCTCGGCATTAATATGAGAAAGACAACATGAGTATTTTACATATCTCCAGGTAAAACTAGCCCATAAGCAACTTGACCAATATTTCAATGATTTCAAAAGAACCAATATATATGGGGCCTAACTTTATTCCTTGATCAATTATGGTTGTATATTTCATTGACCTAGCTTTTAGGAACACAAAATCACCAACCGCAAACTCTACTGCTTAATTTATTGGTCATAAAACTTTTGTTGTCAATCCTGAGCAACTTTTTATCTGTCTCTAATTAATCTAATTTTCTCTGTGACCTCAACTATTTTAAGACTTAAAATTTGACGTTCTCCAACCTCA
This sequence comes from Phalaenopsis equestris, assembly GCF_001263595.1. NCBI lineage: Eukaryota > Viridiplantae > Streptophyta > Magnoliopsida > Asparagales > Orchidaceae > Phalaenopsis > Phalaenopsis equestris. Next base: position 193,256 of record NW_018219465.1, on the reverse strand, counting down.
ACCCAACTAAATGGAGTTCTGCATTTTTTGTCATATAGTGCTTCATATGAAGTCATTTTACTGCTAGATTGGTAACAATTATTGCAGGCGAATTCAATCATCAGAATTGATCATCCTAATTGCTTCCTAGAGTCAAGAACATAAAACATCAATATGTTCTGTAATACTGACATTTTCCTTTCTAATGGTCGATCGATTTATGGATGAAAAACTGTGCTAAAGTACAAATGCATACCTAAACATCTTTGCATGCCTTTCCACAAACTGGATGGGAACATTCCATCTCGCTCAGAAATAGTAACCTTTGACATACCTTGTAGCCTAACTGAAAAGTATAAGGTTCAGACTTCAGATACAAAGCTACGTTCGGATGTCATTGAAATCCCACAAAGTGTAAATCCTAGTCTCATCGCTTAAAAATAAAAATGCTTATTTGTTATCGCGCGATTCGGCCTGACCTAGCCATCATCGTCGAAAAAGCTTTATTTGTCACTTTCCGCCTTATTTTGCAACGTTTTTCATTTGCGATTGGAACGTTCTTGCTTTATTGTGTCACGTTTTTCATTTGCAATTCTGAAAGCGAGGGTTTCGAGCAGCTGTGATGGACTTCTCTCTCGACAAAGAAATTTTTAATGATGAATTCCAAAAATAATGGAGACGAGTTTGAAACGGAGGTGAATTAAGCTTCAGCAAAAATGTTTTCATTATCGTAAAGCCATTGTTGTGGTGCTACGGTAGCATTTTTGCGGTGCTTATTCTTGAGTTATTTCTGGTATTTAGTAGTTTTTAATCAGGTATTTTTATGTAGTTTTTTTAATGATATTGTGGTGTTATTAAGCTGTAATTTGTTGGTATTATTGACGTTGGATTGTAGTGCTACAGAGGTGATATTATGGTGATATTACTTTGTCACTAAGACGAAAGGTTTCAAACATATTGAGGTGGGACTGTAGTGTAAGTCTGGTGTTATTATTTTGCTAATCTAGTATTATTTTATGGTTAATACGGTGTTATCCATGAGTTATTGTAGTGTTATTTTGTTGTTATTGAACGGTATAATTGTAGTTTTTATAGAGTTATTGTGGTGTTATATTGATGTTATTATAGTATTTTTTTGTGTTGTTTTAAATTTTTTGTATTATTATGATGTCATGCTGGTATTATTCTGGTGTTATAGGGGTATTTTTTTGGTTACTATGAGTTTTTTGTGGTGTTATTGTTGTGCTATGCTGGTGTTATTCCAATGTTATTGTAGTATTAATTTGATGTTACTATGATGTTATTTTAATATTATTCTTGTGATATTTTGGTCTTATTCTGATAGTATTTTGGGATTATTCTTGTGATATTTTTTTGATATTATTCTGGTATTATTCTTGTGGTATTTTGGTGTTATTGTAGAATTATGAAGATATTGATCGAATATTTTGTTTTATTGAGTTGTAGTATTCGGTTGGTGTGATTTTCATATTTAACCATATTTATAATATTATGCAAATTTGTAATTCTGTGGCCTGAAAACGCTTGCAAATCTAATTGCAGAAGGTTTTCTACGCACCATTGTCCACAAGGGCAGGAAGCATATGAACATTATTGTCCTTAGGCCCATCATGTTGGATTCAATGTCTAAAAGGATCATAATAGATTTTAGCCGAACTCGAAAAAAATTAAAACAATGGATTTTTATATATGGAAAAGCTTGTCGCAAAAAAGAGTCGAAGTTCACAAACACGGTGAAGTTCAAAAAAGCGTACACAAGGACTGAGTGTCAAGCCATGTTTTGATATGCTGTCGATGTTGAATGCAACTGGACAGCTAAAATGTTTGTATAAAGTCATAACCATCCATTAGTGGAAACTGATCATAAAGATCTTTAGCGTTCCAACAGAAAGATAAGCGAAATAAATACAGATATATTGAGATCAATGACAGGATCAGAGAGTATAGCAACAAATGCATTTAACTTCCTTGCTATAGTGGTTGAGGGAGTAGAAAATTTGGAATGTACGAAAAGAGATGCATTCAACTTTATTCAAAGAGAAAGAAGACATAGACTTGAACACGGTGATGTCAATTCTCTGTCACAATTGTTTATGGAGAGACAAACTGAAGATAACATGTTTGCGTGGAACTTCCAAACTAATAAAGGAGGTAGACCAATAAGTTTATTTTGGAGTGACGGGTTGTCCAGACTTGATTAAGATTGTTCTGGAGATGTAGTAATTTTTTATACAAGCTACAGACTAAATAAGTATAATTTATGTTTTACTCCTTTTGTAAAGATTAACTACCATCGATAAAATGTTCTCTTTCGAGTTAGTTTTTTGTTCGACGAGACGATTGATTCTTTCAAGTGGTTATTCAAAGCATTATTTTGTATAATGAATGACAAATATTCAATTGATGTTTTTACTGATCAAAATCGAGCAATGACAAGAGTTAATGAAGATCATCTCCCACATACACCACATAGATTATGTTAGTGACATATCTATAAGAAATTTCCTTCAAAGTGCATTATAGTATGGGTATCAAGAATGTGAACGACCTTTTTTATAAATGCATGAGCAAGTGTGATTCCGAAAAGAAGTTTAAAGAGACTTAGGCCTCGTTTGTGGCAGTTTATAAGAGCGGACAATGTTTTCAAAACGTCGTCCCCCTGTTTGGTAAGCACGTTCGCACTGAGTTTTAAAAAACATCGTATTGGATTGTTTTATATACACAGCCAGGGGATCAACCCCGCGGCTCGCGTTCGCTCGCGACTTTTACCTCCCTGCCCTCTTCTCTCTCGTGTGTCGTCTCTCTAGCGTCTTCTCTGCCTTCCTTTGTCTCTCGCGTCTCTTCCCTCTTGCGACCCAAATCAACTTCCCCGATAAATAGCTAGGATGACAACGAAGGGATTTACGACAACTGGTCGCTGAGGGAGTCTGAGAGCGGGTGGAAGATGGGTGATCTTTGCAACAAGGAACCGGTGCCTCCCATCTTCGATTTTCCGCCTCTCGTATAGCACGCAAAAGGTCAGGATACCTACATACTATCTTGCCTCCTCTCTCTCTCTCTCTATCATCTCTCTCTTTTTCTCTTATGCACCTATTGCGCGCAAACATATTTTTATCAGAGAAACTGTTCCCATAAAAGACGAGCATTTTAGCAATACCTGCCTTTTTTTCCTGCTCGTAAGAATCAACCAAAAAAGATTATTAACGTTGCTGTAATTTGTCAGTCAGTGTCAATTCTCGTTGCTTGTATTTCTATTGAAAACATATTTTGTTCTTATTTGATAGTTTTTTCCTGTGCAAAATGCTTTCAGCATGTATGTGAAATTTTGGCTATTTTGTAATGTGGAAATGTGGTATTAGAATTTTATATGTGGTGGAACAGGATGCTTGTTCCTGCTTATGACTTGTTGTTTGGGAAACTGGCACTGTGATGCCTATTTTAGAAATACTTTGAATGTGTTTGGGAAACTGGCACAGTTCGGTAAAGCATGGCAGTTGAATGCTAAGATTATGCTGAAGCCATTGGAAGATCCTCTTGTGGATTTTGTTGCAGCAGTTAACTACTCATGTTTTGGCTAGCATTTTACGCTTAAGGTCCTGTGCATACTATCCAAAATTGGGATTTGAAAATTTTGGTATATTTTCTGTGCTAACTCCTAACATGTATGATTCTTTTATCTTTTTTATATTTAAATAGTGGCTTACTATACATCGTTAAGAAAGTGAAAAAATCTCTCTTCATTAGAGCATTATGCACATTGATGTGTCCACTATTTACTTATCTTCTTCAAAGATTTATCTCCATGTGTTCAATGAAATGGTTTTTTTTTTTTAAATCTACTTGATCTGCTATAAAATTGCACTTTCTTTCCCTTAAATGTAATTCTTTTTATGGTTTTGATTGTGTTGTACCTTACAATGTAATTTGGAAGTTACAACATGCATTTACTCCCATCTGTTCTTCGGCGGCATTTACAGGGACAGCCCGAAGATTATGATGTCATGGGCTTGAGATATCCATCTGAAAAACCTTCTTCTGGTGCTATTTTTAGGTCGTTTCCGTGTCTTTCACTATGTATTCTAATATCGTTGTAATTTATACCAAATTTTTGTACACTATTTTCTTCTACAATGATACAACTATTAGAATGAGTTATTTGGTATGGGAGCAAAAGATTACTAGACTACAAGTTTAGTTCATTATTGTTTAGTTCATTATTGTTGCTCACCACGTTTCCATTCAACCTTCATAGTATTATCTGAATCTTCCATGACAGCTATGTTGCATTTATGAAAAAACGAGTCTTATAGCTATGGTAGTGATAGTCATTGGGTGATAGCAGTTTGGACCGGGATTTTGACATCTCCTTGCTATGGAGTAAGGAGAATTGTGTTATCATGCAGTCATAGATGCCTTAAGTTTTTTTTTCTCCATCTTTTTTTTTCTATCAATCCATGCTTGGATGGTATTCTTGGAGGGCACTATAGTTCATGACATACGCTCATATTATCATAATTTTAATTGTCATTTTAATAATTTTTTCTCCTTTTTTTTTCAATCTTTATACTCGTTGTTAAGTAAGGGCAATTTCTTAATTTTTTTCTGTTGTGTATGAGTTTTTTGCTTCTCCAGTATTAAATATATTGTCAAGACAGTTATGTTGCAAACAACATTACATAACAAGGGTAGAATGATCATTAATCCACAAACAGCTGCAAATCAGTTGTTTTCAAACAGTTGCACAAAACAACCAACAAAAATATTAGGATTAGTTGCTAATCAGCAGTTTATCAGGATAAATTGTTTATCTGGATAAGCTGGATAAGCTGCAACTGCCCCAAACAGACCCTTAGCCTGTAATAATTGAAAAAGGAAACGTACATAGCAACGTGTGGTTAAATAATTTGCACAATACAAGACAAAAGTGGTCAACAATATTCAATAAAAAAATATTTAGAATGAGAATCTTAACAAAAAAAAAGAAGTGGGACCATAAACAATATCTGTCATCGTGTATTCCAAGACCACACGCTCTGTCACCGATTATTTTATGGGTCTTAAATATGTTATAAAATCATGTAGAAAAAAATGAGAGGATTGAAGATTTCAAGAGTGCTAAGTTTGCTATTACGCCCGTGGTTAAAACCATTCAGTGTTGAGGCAAGCTGCTTCATTTTGCACGAGGAAACTAAACTCAATGTTTGAGAAAGAGTTGTTGCATGGGGCATGTGGGCTTGCCGTTGAATTCTCCGTAGAGTGATTCAGAATATACGTAAAGAATTTGGATAATCAAGGGACAAACAAAACTTAAACTATTAAATTTGATAAGGTTAACTGTGAGATCACGTGCAGTTGCAAAAAATTTGACATGATGGGATTATTGTTTGCTCACTCTCTACTTGTTCTTAATTTGGTAAATATAACAAAAATTCCTAACAAATATGTCTTATTACGATAGTCTATTAATGCAAAAAGAGAAATCTATAACAATATTGGATAGAAACATCCCAAGGAGTCTCAAATGTCCAATAGAAGTTCAAGTGGCCGTCTATTTCGCTCACACGCACAAAAGTTTGCATACCAATTTATTAATAAAACACAAGGAAATGAACTGGTTGAGAAATGTATGTTGAAATCATTTAAAAAATTATCTGTAGATGTTGAAAAGATATTAGGTGGGAAATCACCTCAAACAAAAAAAAAATAAAAATAAAAAGTTCACCAAATAGAAAATTAAATTTGAATGACCCAGCGAAGATGGGGCCAAAAGGAATATCTACTTCTTGGTTAAAAGGGTATTGCGAGAAAAAAAGAGAGTAAAGAGTAGATATTTTTACATTCAAAAACAGTTTTACTTTATGTAACAATATCTTTCTCTAATTTGAATCATTACATACAAGAAAGGAGAAACAAACGTCAACAAACTAAGAACCACTAATCCTCTGCAAGACAAAGTTGTTTGCAATGTCAGATTGTTTCAGTCAGATATATAAATGAAATTCAATACAATTAATTTTTTTAATTAAAATATGTCAAACATTTATTTCTAATTACTCGAAAATAGCAGGAATACTTTACATTGTAACCAACGGAAACATATAGTGAGTTCTAAGTGTATTATTAATTATTTTATTTCATTCAAGTTTTTGGGTTTTGATGTACTTTTAAAATAAATTTAGATGTGAGCTCCAAAATATGTTAAAAGTGCAATATGTTTTGTAATTGGATAGTTTTTTCACACTTTCAATTTTCTTCCAAATAATGTTTATGGCTACTTTAAAATTTGGCCTGTCCTGCTAAACAATAGGATGTTCAATAACACCGCAACAACTCACCAATAACACCGCAAAACCAAGCAAAAAAAAATACAATAAATACTGATTTTATATATTAGCTCATTAGTATCAAAATTTATTTTCATATATTATCTAGTATATAATATATTAGCCAATTATTTTAAAAATGATTTTAAGACTAAAATAACATTAAAATGCAATTTAAATAACATGTTGACATAATTATTGTTTAAATATATACGAAACTTGACTGATATAATTGAATTCTCCGTAGAGTGATTCAGAATATACATAAAGAATTTGGATAATCAAAGGACAAACAAAACTTGAACTATTAAATTTGATAAGGTTAACTGTGAGATCACGTGCAGTTGCAAAAAATTTGACATGATGGGATTATTGTTTGCTCACTCTCTACTTGTTCTTAATTTGGTAAATATAACAAAAATTCCTGACAAATATGTCTTATTACGATAGTCTATTAATGCAAAAAGAGAAATCTATAACAATATTGGATAGAAACATCCCAAGGAGTCTCAAATGTCCAATAGAAGTTCAAGTGGCCGTCTATTTCGCTCACACGCACAAAAGTTTGCATACCAATTTATTAATAAAACACAAGGAAATGAACTGGTTGAGAAATGTATGTTGAAATCATTTAAAAAATTATCTGTAGATGTTGAAAAGATATTAGGTGGGAAATCACCTCAAACAAAAAAAAAATAAAAAAGAAAAATTCACCAAATAGAAAATTAAATTTGAATGACCCAGCGAAGATGAGGCCAAAAGGAATATCTACTTCTTGGTTAAAAGGGTATTGCGAGAAAAAAAGAGAGTAAAGAGTAGATATTTTTACATTCAAAAACAATTTTACTTTATGTAACAATATCTTTCTCTAATTTGAATCATTGAATACAAGAAAGGAGAAACAAACGTCAACAAACTAAGAACCACTTATCCTATGCAAGACAAATTTGTTTGCAATGTCAGATTGTTTCAGTCAGATATATAACTGAAATTCAATACAATTAATTTTTTTTAATTAAAATATGTCAAACATTTATTTCTAATTACTCGAAAATAGCAGGAATAGTATACACTGTAACCAACAGAAACATATACCGAATTGTTGACGTACTTCATTAGTGAGGTTTAAGTGTATTATTAATTATTTTATTTCATTCGAGTCTTTGGGTTTTGATGTACTTTTAAAATAAATTTAGATGTGAACTCCAAAATATGCTAAAAGTGCAATATGTTTTGTAATTAGATAGTTTTTTCACACTGTCAATTTTCTTCCAAATAATGTTCATGGCTACTTTAAAATTTCGTCTGTCCCGTTAAGCAATAGGATGTCCAATAACACCGCAAAACCAAGCAAAAAAAATGTAATAAATACTGATTTTATATATTAGCTCATTAATATCAAAATTTATTTTTATATATTTTCCAGTATTTAATATATTAACCAGTTATTTTAAAAATGATTTTAACACTAAAATAACATTAAAATTTAAAATTCAATTTAAATAACATCAATTTTTGTTTAAATATATACGAAACTTGACTGATATAGTTGATTCTTAAGTAAACAATACTTGGGTTTTACTTCTATAATAATTTAAAAAATTGAGACAAAACTTATATGTTTTTTTATAAATTTACAAGTTTTAAACTTCTAAAATATGCTTTTATATTCAGTCTGCAGCTTGCATAAAAAAATATGCATCCTCTAAACAGTCATAGCATGGACAACCAATCACTCCAAAAAAAAATTTGTCAGTCTACCATCCTCATCAGTTTGAAAGTCTCATGCAAACATGTTATCCTCGGCTTGCCTTTCTATGAACAATTGTAACAGAGAATTGATATCACCTTGTTTAATTATCTCTCTTGTTTCTCTTTAAATAAAATTGAAGGCATATATCTTCGTAAATTTCAGGTTTTCTACTCACTCAACCTCTGTAAGGAAGTTAAATGCATCTATTACTCTAATCTGTGATCCTGTCATTGATCTCAACATATCTACATTTATCTCGCTTATCTTTCTGCTAGAACACATTTTTTAATTGTCCAGTTTCCGCCAATAGATGTTATGACTTCCTATAAATTCTTTAATTGTCCAGGTGCCTTCAACACTGACAACACATTGAACTATGACTTGATCGTCAGTACTTGTGTCTGTTTTTTTGAATTTCACCGTGTTCGTCAAATTTGACTCTTTCTTGCAATGAGTTTTTTCACATATAAAGTCTTTTGTCATAATTTTCTTTAAGTTTGACCAAAAACTTCTTGATCATTTCAGACAGTGAATCAAATATAATGAGCATAGGCACAATAACGGTCATATGTTTTTTGCTCATTTTGAACAATGGTGCATAGAAAACCATCTACAATTAGATAATTGCAACCATTTCCTCTTAGAGTAACACCAAAATGCTACAAATTTGCATAATATTATAAAGATGATTAGATATGAAAATAACACCAACCGAATACTACAATCTCAATAAAACAAAACATTCCACCAACACGATCATATTCCTACAATAACAACAAAATATTACAAGAATAATATTAGAGTAACACCAAAAAAGTATCACAAGAATAAACCCAAAATACCATTAGAATAACACCAAAAATACCAAAAGAATAATAACAAAATAACATAACAGTAACACCATAAAAAACTATAATAATACCAGTAACACCATAAAACACCATAATAACAAAATAACATAATAATAACATAACAGTAACACCATAACAATAACACAAAAAGCTATAATAATACCAATATAACACCGCAATAACACCATAAAAAGCTCCAATAACATCGTTCAATAACAACAAAATAACACAGCAATAACTCATGGATAACACTACAATAACATAAAAATAATACCAAAATAACAAAATAATAATACCAGAGAAATGTCACAGTCCCATCACAATATGCTTGAAACATTTCCTCTTAATAAAAAAAAACAATATCACCATAATATCACAACAATAACACGTCAACAAAACTGACACATTATAACTTAATAAACCACAATATCATAAAAAAATTTCATAAAAACAAATGATTAAAAACTACTAAACACTAGAAATAACTCAACAATAACACATCATAAACACCCAAATAAAACTGCAGAAACACTACTGTAATGCCATAACAATTGCTTTACGATAATGAAAACATTTTGACCAAAACTTAATTCACCTCTGTTTGAAACTCGTTGACATTATTTTTAGAATTCATCATCAATATTTCTTAGTCGAGAGATAAGTCCATGGCAACTGCTCGAAACCCTAGCTTCATGAATCACAAATGAAAAATGTGACAATAACGTTCCAATCGCAAATGAAAAATGTGACAAAATAAACGGGAAAGTGACAAATAACGTTTTCTCAATGAAAAGGGCTAGTCAAGTCGGGTCGCGCGATAAAATAAAAAGTATTTTTGTTTTTAAGTGGTGAGACCGAGATTTATACGTGACGGAATTTTATTGGCGTCTGGATGTAGCTCTATATCTGGAGTCCGGATCAAATATTATTCCCAATTTCCTACAAATAATCTGACGAACTTTTCTGCTGAGCCTTTCTGCCTAATTGATAAAAAATTCTTCAGAAATATAAGAATGTGATGCACCCAAGTCAAATAAAAATGTGCCAGACTTGTCTAGAATAAAAAACATACATATAAATTTATCTTCAGATTCTTTAATTTATTAAGGGGTAATTATAAAAACTCTAGCCTTTACCGACGGCTCATTTCGGAACTCTGAATTCTGACCCTTTGTTTGAGTTGAAGTTTCCCAAAAAATTGAATCTTGCTAGCCTGGTTGCCTTCCAAAAGTTTTATAGACTGTCCATGTTCTTGAAATGTCTGCATCCAATTATTCCTTTACTTTTCCACTGGACAATCAATCTAACAATGCCCTGCCTGTTCACGCATATAGCATTTTCAAAAACCAAACAAGCATTTGCTTAAATCAGCTTTTTCCACACATCTCACAAATTGGCATTTCTGACCGGCTCTGCTTCTCTTTACCTTCCAATTTAAGTTTCTTACTTTGAAAGTCTTCTCTCTTACCGTTAAAGTTGTCATACGTGATTAGAGAGGTTTAGCTCATTTTTAAATCTTTTGCCCTTTCAACTAGGACTAATAAATCATTAATTTCAAAACTAATCTAGGAGGTTACGCTAAAATCAAGATATTTTTTTCTCCAGCATTCTAACATAATAAGGTGCAAATCTAGAAAGAAATAAATTCTGCTTCACACTGCATGACTGCCTTGGAACTTTGAGTCAATTTGAAATTTTTATCTTGCAGTGCAAATTTGACTAATTGTAGAATAAACCAATATTTGAATACTCTAACACATCCCACTGAATCCGTGGAAGAGGTGTTAGCTCAAATTTCTCTCCATGATGGTCTTGCCACCACCTTTCTGCCTCGCATTCCAATATGAAATTAGCTAACACCACTCTTCAGACAAATCATGTCATCATTTCATTTCATGTCATTGTGTAAAGGATGGGTCACTCCCAATATAACAATTATCAATAACTACACTGAAGCCAAAAGTTTCATCTCCTGCCTAAATATCACAACACGAGAATTCCAACATTCCTTGTCATCCGTACATGCAGACATTCAAGTAGTAGCCGACCTATTAAAACATTTGCGACATTTCTTTAAACATAATTTCAATAATAATCATTCATCATAGGTAAATCATGTATCATATGCATAAACAACAGTATATCAATACCTACAAGCCATGATTTAAAAAACATGCTCATCAGATCAATAAAAGTGATAAAATCATAAATTCATCGGTATTAGTTCAAGATTATTTCACCTAAAACGACAGAGCCGACAGAGCAGCCCTATGACGAATTTCCTCGAGCTTGCCTCGAGTTCATCAACTATCTTAAACCGCCTTGAATCATAAACCCCTTAAAATTTCATGAATTTTTTAGCTTAGAATCTTAATTAACCCCAAAACCAATTCAACTTTATTTTTACCACCTAATGATTTCCTTGCATTACCTCCTCTCCATAAGAACTTCCAATTCCCTTAAATCTCTTATTCCTCCCCTTCTATTTTTCTCCGATTTCCTGCTAATAGCATTACCCAAGAGCCAAAAATCCAAGTTCGTAGCTTCCGACCACTATTCCACTTCTACAGTAATCAGGAAATCAAAAGTTATTCAACTCATGGCAAACCACAAAAAAATATTACATGAAAGGAAATGAATGCTTCAAATAGCGTGAAAGGAAGGATTCTCTTACCAATTTCTTCCAAAAACTCCTACCCTGGAGCCACGGCTCTTTGCATTCTTGTCTACTCTGCTTGGTTGTAGTACCCGAACATAGAGCCTTGAGGGAAATGGATGTGGGAAAGAGAGATGGGATAAATGAAAAGCCTTGGACATTTATTTCCCTCGTGATTTCATATTTCACAAACCTGGATTGCCACAGTGCTACAAAATCATTGATTAATTAAGAATTGATTAGGAATTTAACTAAGTTTAATTAAAAATTTATTTTAACTTTTTATATGACCCAATACAATCATAATTTATAGTGTTATATACTAATTTAATCGTAAAAAATATAATTTTTTTATAAAATTAATTCACTTGGATTTCAGAGAATGCGATAAATTGAGGAATATATTAAAGTAATTTAACTTTTCCTTAATAGCCAAAATTGGATGACACTCATCTTGAGCAGTGCTCATCAGGATCAAATAACCGATAAATTAGTCTTACTAAATCATTACAAGCAAACACTTTCATTCCAACAGATCAGATAATTATTAATATCAAACATTAATAAAAAAGAGTATATAAGAAAATGGTAGGATTTCCGACGCTTGATATTAAGGTTAGAATAGACCAATTGATGCTAGTGAGTCGTTGATGATGCAAAAATTGAGACAATCAACATTTATTAATGACGATTATTGGCAACAGGTTGGGTGACGACTAGAAAAGTGAAAAAAGTTAAAACTTATGCAGATATAACATAACATTTTTTGCCTAGAGTGATGAATATGATTGCAAATTATAGTAAAATAGATGCACATGTGACCATGCAAGATATAATGAATGAAGAAATTGTTAATAGCCATTTTAATATTTCCAATCACAATCACAAAAATAACAACAACAGGCCTTTATCACACTGAGTGGGATCGGCTAAATGAAACTTTTTTTTCTCCGTTGCATCCTATTGAGAATCATATTTACATTTGAATCTAATAAATTAAGATCATTTTGTATACAATATGCCTAAGTCTTTTGAGGTCTACCTCTGCCTTTCTTAACATAAGTCGAATCTAAAACATCTATTCTCCTAACCGGAGCATCAGATAGTCCACGTTTAATGTGTCGCGTTTAATATGACCAAACCATCTAAGACGACTTTCTCTAATTTTATCCGCCACAGGAGCTACACCAACCTTATCATGAATATATTTATTTTGCATTTTGTTTCTATGTGTAAAGCCACTCATCCACCAAAGCAGTCTCATCTCAACAAGACTTTAACTTAATTTTATGCTTCCCTTTTAAAGCCACTCATCCACCAAAGCATTCTCATCTCAACAAGGCTTTAACTTAATTTTATGCTTCCCTTTTAAAAGCCAACATTTTGAGCATAGAGCATTGCAGGTCTCACCACAATCTTATAAAATTTTCCTTTCAATATAAGCGGTACTTTCCTATCACACAATAGGCCTGAAGCATTCCTCCACTACAACCAACCAACTTGAATTCGACTAATACATACATATTTTGAAGTATTACAATTTCAATATTAGGCCAGAACAATAGACCCAAGATATCTAAAGTGTTCACAACTTTTAATAATTTGATCACCCATAGTTACAACTCTGTCACTAGAGCTACTACTACTAAAATTACATTCCATATATTCAATTTTAGTTCTACGCAAACGAAGCCCTTTAGACTCCAATGTAGACCTCCATGATTCAAATTTTTCCTAAGCTCTTTCTCCAATCTTATTTACAAGAAAGATATCAGTGAAAAGCATACACCAAGGTACATCCTCCTATAAATGTCCAGTAAAAGCGTCCATAACTAAAACAAAAAGATATGGGCTTAAAGTCAATCCCTGATGTAATCCAAATGAAATAAGAAATCATTTGGTCAATCCTCCTTCTGCTCGAACACAAGTAACAACTCTAACAAGCATATCTTTAAGAACTTGAATATAACTCATACCAACACCTTTCTTCACGAGAACTCTCCAAAGGGTATCTCTTGGAACCTTATTGTAAGCTTTTCTAAATCATTAAAAAACCAAATGCAAATCCTCCTTATTCTTTTTAAAATTCTCGATATCTCTCAAAAAATGCATATCTGTCCGACATAAATCCAAATTGGTTATAAGAAATAAACTGATTATGAGAAATATAGTATCACGTCTTAATCTATGTTCAATTACTCTCTTCAATAATTTTATTGTATGGCACTTCGATTTAATTCCTCTATAATTTATACACTCTTGTGCATCCCCTTTATTCTTAAAAATGAGGACCAAAATACTCTTCCTCCAATCTTCCGGTCCAGTCTTCCGGTATCTTTTTTGTTTTTAAAATAATATTAAAAAGTTTAGTAAGCCAAGAATCTCTCAAATCTCCTAAATATTTCCACACTTCAATTGAGATATCATCAGGTCCTACAGACTTTCCACCGTTGGTTTTCTTTAAAACTTCCTCAACTTCTTTTTTAGTACACATTTAACAATTTAAGCATGTTTATTTATCATTAATGTCATTACTCATATTAGTCATTGACCAGCACACATGTTTCCTACTTGTACATTTAAAATTATAATTTAGCATTGATTATCTCACTGAATGTGTAGCATATCAAATATTACTAGGTTGCTTTTTAGAGAGAGGTAAGGAGCAGGAGTACAATTAAGTGATTTGACCTTATGTATAACTCTAGAATATAAAGTTTTGGACATTTATAGAAGACCTTTGGGTTATATATGATTTTATATGTAAGTGCTGTTAGCAGCTCTATTTTATTTGATAATTATTTATGCATACTTATGATTAATATCAACGAATATTTGAAGATTTGAAATGTGAGTGTTCGCATGTGATGATTTAGTAAAGAGCTTTTCTCTACTTGTTTGAACATGATGAGAACACATCAAGAAGAGTGTTGATAAAAATTACGTCTTATTCATGTGTTCTCCTTTTGTCATGCCTCTAATTAGTCCAAGAGGGTTGACAAATGTATTTAGAGTCTTTAATCTAAATTTATGTATTTAGTGACTTAATAAAAATCCTAAATTACCGTATAAAATCTGCGCAAATTAGAAAACCTAAAACCTTCATCCATCACGTGGCAGTTAGAGCAATCTGAGAACCTATTTTGAGATTAGCAGCTTGATGAAGCTCATATAGTAAGTACTTTCAGTCAAGCCACAAATTGTTTTCCTCATTGGTTGATAACAAGCCAAAAAGACAGCAACTACTGTAAAAATTTTTAATATTTTTAAGAAAATCACTTGACAATAGTTTTTAATGGTTGAAAATTGAAATATGCACTAAATGGGAATAAACATACCTGTGGTACGTGTGTATTGTTCTATCTTTAAATGCGGCTATAGTGTGTTCCACGCACCCAGATTCATTTAAAGTGTCAGTGTGGATATTGACCTGGTCAATTAAGGCCAACCCACGAGAAAATAGAGTTTCTCCATTGCAAAAATCTTCAGCGAAAAAAGAAAAAACTAAATTACCTGAATATCAAAATGTTCTGCGACAGCTAAGCAATTGTCAATTACCGCAGGCGTGCTTCCCCAATCTTCATGCAGCTTTAGACCCATAGCTCCAGCCTTTATGATCTCCTCTAATCCATCTGGTTTTGCAGTGTTACCCTGCAAGATATAAGATAATAATAACAGAAAACATAGAGGAAAAAGAAATGATTGCATTCTAAACACCAAAATTACTTTTATAAACAATAGCATGAAATGCATTATCTTCTGTTCATGCAAATATTTTACCAACACTGATAATGAACGATGGAACAAGTAATTTATAAGCAAGTAACAATTGTTGACGGAATAAAATAATAATAAATTAGCACTTTCTCGCATGACTATTTGCAAAAAAGAGAAATTTGGTGTTTTGCCCACATATTGCAAAACTTGAAAAAATTTTAAACATGACTGTGTTGACTGCTTTAAGGCACATTGGAAAATAAGGGAATCATTCTTTAGGGCTCCTACTATTAGTGTTGACTCTATTGATCATAGTATAATTAATGTGCAACATTTCTTCTTTTTTTTTGTTGTAAATAATCAAGATCAAATGGATGTAACCAATTTGCTTAGTAATGCTCCCACTGCCTTGGTCCCTGTAAATTGTTCTAACTTTTTGGATATTACTCAAGATTTATCATTTAAGTTAGTTCCTTCACCGGCTTTTGAAGATGCATTGAAGATGATATCCCTGTAGCTCTATCACTGGAATCATCATTAATGAGACTTCTGACACCTCAAAAGCCACATCTAGGTTAGAAATATATCAACTTGTTAACAGTAACTACGTTTATGCAGCTCATCTTATGCAGGTCAGGGTGTGTTACAATTTTCACGAACAAAATTTCTACTCTAAACATTTGACAAAGCTACAAATATTCTATATACTACCAACAGAGTATATCATTTTTCTATTATAATGCATCAGTAGAATTGTAATATCTAACTTGGACAAAATTAAGCAAATTTTAATTATTTTAAAATATACCTCATTCTTCCCGTCCCCCGCAATCCACCTGAACTACGTTTCTCGAATTCTACAGTTTAAATTGAAAATTATGATACACAATAGCATATGTTAAATATTAATATATTTGGTTTAATGAAAATAGTTGATTAAATTAATTAAATAATCATAATTACCTAGTTAAACTAATTAAATTACTGTTAACAGCACATTTCAGCACTGCAGTATGCCCACCAGACCAGGCATGAAACGACTTGATACTTTTAAATAGTTAGGAGTAACACAAATATGTATAAAGATATACAGATATAATTTCTAAGCATTAAATTTTTTTTCCCTGCTTTTGCTTCCCCATTACTGAGCAGCTCTAGCGACCAACCTACAGAAAGGTAACTCATAATTATTTTTATTTTTGAAGCTAAATTAAATTATTTTTTTAGTGCTGTTAATTTATTTCTATTGTAAACTATTAGTGATAGAAAATGACAGTAGAAAATTTTAATTTCACCGTCCAACAATCCATTCCCGCCTTGAAAATTCCAAGGGATATGTTCGCGTCATGACAAAAATAGTACAAGAGACCAATGATGTAGATTAAATAATATGAATATTATAGAAAGAGTCAATATAATACTTAACAAAAAACTCTAATTTGAAATTTAAAAGATTTGATATAGATCATATCATCATAAATAAAGGTATGATATATAAATTTCGAGGACGAAACTTTTAAAAGTTGGGAAGAATATAATGCCCCATTTTAATTTACAATAACCCTATTGTTTTAAAGTGAACAGGTTGAGATGCACATTAAATAAAGCTGGAGGCAAAGCGAGCAAAGAACAAGATTGAGAAGGAGACAGTGCCCTTGTGGTTGAATCATAAGGAAAAGAGCATAGAGGTTGTTTGGCGAGAGAGGGAAGCCAACAGTGAGCTGAGGAGTAAACCTCAAGCTAATTTAGTGTGGAAGCTACAATCTATAGCATGGTTGCAGCAACAAAGCCGTTAAAGGCGGAACAAAACCCATTTGAAAGCCGATTGACTTTGCCCACCAGAGGAGTGAAGTAGAGAAAAAGTGTGCAATGGATACAAGCAGTGCAAAAGGTGACATCGTCGAGAAAGCAAGAGCAATGAAGGAGGCTTGTGCAACCGTGGTGAAGCGCGAGACCAAGAGAATGTAATGTAGTGTGCAAAATCAAAGAAGAAAATAGAGTTTTTTTTTTTTTAAGATATGAATTTTGCATTAAAATAAAAAAAAATGGTTGCAAAATAAACAGCCCAATACAAAAAAGAAACAAAAAAATCTATGTCCCTCGGGAATTTACAAAAAAGGGAAATATCTGCCTGTAAAATCAAAAAAATAAGATCTTGCTCATGAATATGACACAAGACAAAAGTACTATCCTGGGCTTTCTTTACACAAGTATGGACAGCTATGTTGTTATCTCTATTGGTATGAAGGTACAAAACTTCCTTGAGTTTAAGCGAGAAACCAATATTTTGATAGCTAGGAATGCTATGTTGCCATGCCTTCTTGTCCAAGGTGCCTCTAAGGATATTAATGACGTTGTAGTTATCTCCCTCAATAAGAAGCCCCTTACATTCAGTCAATCTTCAACAAGGTCTCAAAAAAATAAAATTGCCTCCAACTCCACTTGTGTGTTGTCTCGATGGTGAAACTTGCAGCCCGCAGCCACCACAAGTTGTCCCAACTTGTCACAAAGAATGATCCCAGTCGAGAGGTGATGTCGTGCAAGACTAAGGTTGTAACTAGAAGGTCGAAACCAAATTTTGGTAAATTTTAAATATTTCATTCCTAAATATTTAAATACTATAATATCGAAGCTAATGATTTATTAAGAATATTACATGACCGGACCTAGGCCTTGGAATTTTCAAGGCGGCAATTGATAGTTGGATAGTGAAATTAAAGTTTTTTATCAATAATAGTTTACAATATAAAATTTGAAAGAGTCTCTAAAGTATGTAATTTGATTTAACAAATAAATTTTACCTTTCATTTTGTATATTTTACCTTCTATATACAATATCTTTTATAATACTCATTTTTTATTTAAAAATTTAGTCTTAAAAAATTTAAAACAACATAATGAATTATCAAAGATAACCAAATGGAGCAATCACACTTCTAAATTATATCAACTCAATGAAGAGTAAAAAATATATATGCTGGTCATTCATTTTTCATTATGAAAAATTACATAATAATGTAATGTATGTATTCATGATATCTCTTCAATATAATTAATTTAGAATTCAATATGCATTAATTTTAGCTTAATTTTTCAAGATTTAATCTTTTAATTTTAGTATACTTCATATTCTAAACTTTCATATAAGTATTAGAAGTAACGTTAACCATAACATAAGACACCATTGAACAGTATTATCACATCAGCACAACGGTTCTCATTCTAAATTACATGATTGTCTGAGGTGAAGATATGTCAATTTAGCCCCGACCGATATTGTTCCGTCGGCATAGCGGTTCGTGATTTAAATTATATGATTGTCTGAAGTGCTAAGATGCCTACTCACCCCCGATCGATACTCTATCGTCACAACGATTAGTGATCTATGTGTCACAATTATCTAAGCTGGCAGAAAAATATATAAGTGCGTGGGTACATTGACGTCTAGCCAAAACCATAAGACGACAAACACCTCTCAGCATACACATATAAGCAATCATGTACAAAATATTGTCATACTTCATAATATTGTCATACTTCATAGGATACATTATTTTTATCTTCATAAAATAAATGCACGTTTACTAGAATCTAAAAAACATGCAATAATCTAATAACTTCAGAAATAAACCATTATGCAAATGTTTATGCAGATTTTTTAACATGCACACATCTAACCTAATAATATGAAGACATCACTAGTAAGTATAAGTCTCAATGAAGTAAAAGCAAAAATGTAAAAAATCAAAATAAAGAATACAATTAGGAGTAAAAAACATTACCGTAATGTAGAAATATGATTAATAAACCTTGATTTCACTTGCATATCTCTTTCTCCTTCTATTAAGTAAATAATTACAGTCCCCAAGTTTCACAAAGCAAAACTTTCTCGATTTATAATCCAATATTCTTCATTCTATGTTTTTTGATTAAATTAGAAAAAACACAAATTAATACTATTATCAATTAATCGTAATTTAACTCATTAAAAGATAGAATTAAAAAACATAAACCTTCAATTAATCATTTCCTTTATTTCACAAACACCAATCATAATCTCTCGCAATTGCTTGTCCAATTAATCACTGATATTAGGTAATAAAACTTAATATAAATTGATAAAATTTAACTAATTTGATAAAACAATTTTTATAAATAATACTATAAACCCTACATACGCTACGCTCCGTATGGCCTCCCTTCCACACGCGAGTCTCGTGTTCTCTTACATGCAAGTTAGGGCTGCTAGATTTTACTCATGTTTTTCCTTATGCTCAAACCCACACAGAAGATCTCTATTATTTCTCCTCTCTCCCACATGCACACGAGAAGCCCCTTCCTCTTGCCTCACAAAGCGCGGGTCGACAATGCCACCCGCATGATAGGCACTTCCTCAACCTTCCTTCACACACAAAAAAGCATGCTCGGTGTCATCGTTCGTCCCCTCGCCTCAATGCTCCCGAACAACGTCATAACACACTCCTCTCATGCTAAGAAGTAGTCATCTTCCTCCCAAGCATACAAACACTCTTCCTTCGCTCGAATGCGACAAAACAACAAAATATGAGGCTTCCTTTATCTTCGGCTTCAAATTCAAATGAACATATTTGCCTTCCCAAGTCAAAATTGTCACGATAGTTTTTTATTCAAACTAATATAACAATTAATTTTATTAATTTAATTATCATTATAAGTTTATTTCTTTTGCAGTTACTATTATCTCATCACCTTATAAAATTTAACCATCAAAAGTTATGAAACCCACAAAAGCTAATCACTTTACATATAAAGCATGATTTATTAAAAAATCTTCAAGAAAGTGTCATTCTTGTTAAGTGATAATAAAAGCACAAAAGATAATCGAACATCAGAATTAAGATAATTTAACTAAACAATCCTCAAATATTTAAAATATAATTACATAATTAAATAAACATCACTTCCTAAACAGAGTAACATGACAAACACATCAATCAAATTCTAAAATAAAAGTACATAAAGAAACTCAACACAAGATAACTAACATGACACCCATAATGTCGCACCCCAATTGACACTCCCTTTAGGATCAACTGTGGTGAGACATTGGCGAACGATTCAGTTTAACTAAATTCCCGCAAATAGTGCTTGCATAATGAAAACTCAGTGGATGGTGAATTGGTCTAACTAAATCATTACCAACATACATAATATATTTCAATTCATAATTCATTCACATTCACGTATAAATGAAAGTGTGAAAAATCATATCAACAAAATATTGTGTAAATAAAAAATTTTATACAAGGAAAGAAAACAAGGTGTATGATTATATATAGCTCATGTACATGTCCATAACACATATCATTATTGTATAAAATAAGTAAAAAAAAGGAAAAAACATATACAGGTAATAA
Organism: Phalaenopsis equestris; assembly: GCF_001263595.1. Classification (NCBI taxonomy): domain Eukaryota; kingdom Viridiplantae; phylum Streptophyta; class Magnoliopsida; order Asparagales; family Orchidaceae; genus Phalaenopsis; species Phalaenopsis equestris. Next base: position 172,560 of record NW_018219465.1, on the reverse strand, counting down.
CAACTAAAAAATATATTTATTTCATCAATTCATGTGTAAACATAAGTATATTCATAAGGTTAAACAATCTAATCATAGAAATATTACTTATAATTATATAGACCTCAACTATTCTGATGTCATGTCATGTCATTCAGTTGTCACCCAGCCCAAATGCTACATTGATTATAGATAAAGGTTGGGCCCCTCTAAAAGTAGCAGTTATCAATAACCTCCATAGTTCCCTACTTTCTGTCCCTATCTGATTACTACGATTCCTAGAGTTTGGTAATTACTTGAATTCCTACCAATCGAAACACTTACAATATTCTATCAATCATAATTCCTGTAATAAACAACTATAAGCAATGCATAATCATATGCATAATTAACATGACAAAAATGCTTACAAGCAAATAACTCATAATATGTTTATCACATTAATGTAATAAGAAAAATCATAATAATAGTTAAAGTCAGTACAACCTAGCATTCACATAATTATGTGCAAGTATACTTTAATATACATACATTCCAAATGCATTCATATATCAAATAAAGCACATCAATTTTTAAAGAAATGAAATATTTTTAAGTGAACATGAAATTATTTCACCTGAATCGACAAAGCAGCCCTACAACGAATTTTGTCAAGGTCACCTAGAGCTCATCGTCTAGTATAAACAACATGAAATTTGTATGTCTCTTAAAATTTTCATGAATTCTTGTCTTAGGTCATATTTAACCCACACAAAAAGATATGTGCCATTTTACCTTAAATGAGTTTCCTTGCATAGCTATCTCTTATCCAATTCCCTCACAATTCCTTCTTCCTCATTCTAACCTTCCATTCCTTTGTTACTTCACAAATTTTGTTTGAAATATACCTACCAAAAGGCTAAAACCCAATTTGCAGCTTCTGACACTAGTTCGTCTCCTGCTAATATGACAATAAAGAAAAAAAGTGCTTCAATTCGTGACAATCATCAAAACAAAAACATAGAGAATGCAATGAATGTGAAGAATAACGTGAAAGTGAATTATACTCTTGCCAACTTCACCCCAGAGCTGTGAATCGCTACCTCCGGCTCTCTGCTAATAGCACGGGTCATGCCTATACTATAGAAAGTTTGCGGCAATCCCTCCAGATGCACAAAATAGAGAAATCGAGAGAGAAGGGAATAGGATTTGAAGTTTCCTATGCATTATTTTCGCTCCCCACTATAACTCAACCATTCGATTGCATCAAACAACTGCAATCCTAGTAAGAAAGTCGGTGGGAACAGAAATGGGACAAATAGAGAATTAACTAAGGGATCGATTAAGCCGCAAGTTCAATGGTATCGCTAGCGTTGACTTCCTCGTATGCCCTCTCTGGCATGGTGAAGCACAAGCTTGCACATGTCGGTCTTCTTGCCTTCGTATGCGTTGATTGGCTCCACAGGTAAGCCGTTCACGATCGGAGTCCGCGTCTACCACCTTCAATTTCGTCCCTCATATGCAAGCAGTTCTTTTTTTTTTCTCCTCCCACAATCAATCTCTCTAAGCCTCCTTCTCTACCTCTTGTCTCGTTTTATTTGCTTGTTTGCTTCAAAAGGAACACTTTTCCTTTAAACAAAATTGTCAAGGCAATTAATTCTCACCCTAAAAAACTACACTTATTGAAACTCCTAATAATAAAAACGACACTATTAATTTTATTTATTTATTTATTTTCAATTATTACAATCTCTTCTCAAATCGCTTCTTATTAAGCACGCAAAATCTAAATTATCCAAAAGTTTTCACAAAGAAGTTTAAATCCCATTCAACCAGATGGCATGTGGGTACAATATAATAAAAGGTATGATATAAGATAACTAAACTTCCATAATCAACCAAAATAAGTTAACATTATATTTGAAGCACGTTAACATATTAGCAACACAATGGACATCCTTTGAAAAGCAATATACAAGAATAACACTCCTATAATATGCAATAAAACATACCACTCATCAATCCCTAGTAGTATCAACATTAGGAGCAAATTCTTCAGACTCTTTATTAGTAATGGAATAAACTCAAGGTCGAACAAGTTGTTATGACTGAACTTGAGTAAGAGCTGAAGCAGTAAACTCTATCCTTTTTTGTCCACCAACAATCCTTTGAAAAAGACCTCCACCTGGTTTAAGTTCTTCCATGGTTTTCTGGCAAAGTAAACGGCAGTATCTAGCTCTGAGACCAAACTGACGCATTAGTAGCATATGTTGGAGCCCATCAAACATTCCCCCTTACGCTATCTATGTGATTACAATACTCTAAATCATACCTCTACTAAATCCACTTGAACAGAATTTGACCTTCTTCCCGATGGATCTCTCTGATTGGCCCACATGCTCTCCCTCATCAATACTCTTCCTCTTGTGTCTCCATACCCTACTAAGTAATCTAATAATCAATTTTTGCTCTTCTAGTTTGTTCCACTAATATTGAGTATTCATTGACCCCAAAGGCACCGATAGCTAGTTGATTGAATCCTTTAATCAAAAAAGAAATTATAACACTTTTCTTCTGCAGTAACGATCAATTGTAGCACATACCTTAATTGTGCAGTTAATTCCACTTCATATTGCATGATTTTTTTCTCTTTGTACCAATCTGATGAGTCTGTGATGTTTGTCTTTAAGCAGATAGGGATACAAATTACTCCTAAAAAGTTCCACAATCTCCTCCCAGCATAGCATCATATTGGGCACGTCCTCTAGTGTGTCTTGAGGTTGCCCACGCCACCACCTTTTAAATTCTCCATCCAACACAAATATAGCTAATGACACTTTTCTTTCATCCGACATGCCACTATCAAATATCTTCTCAATTCACATCAATCCATTTTCTACGTCAATTGAATATTCAATTCCCTGAAAAATGATGAACGCAAATATTGAAATATCTTTTAAGTACTTATCCACAGAAATGATCTCATTCCTACCAAACAGTGTTATAGACTTCTGAATCAACTAAGTCAACAACACCATCATATAGGTCGGGGCATTTGTGTTCATATTTATAGCAAGTGGTACTCTTCGTTTCCATTTGTGCTTTTCTCATTCTCCAACCTCAGGTGCATCCATTTGCCTGAATTAAAAATATGATTTAAATAGTGTTAACTTAGATTTTCAACTTTATTATTACTAATTTCTTTGTAATTTAAGGTGCATCAATTTGCCTGATTTAAAAATATGATTTAATTAGAGTTAACTTAAAGTTTCAGTTTTATTATTATTAATTTCTTTATATCTAATCGTACTTATCCACAACAACTATCTTATTCCCACCAAACTGTGGTCTGGATTTTTGAATCAATGATGTCAACGCTATCATCATCTGCATCAGAGTATATGTATTCACAATTATAGCATGTGGTATTTCTTAATTTCCAATCGGGCTTCCCTCTTCTCTAACCTTTAGTGCATCCATTTGCCTGAATTAAACATATAATTTATTAAGTGTTAACTAAAAATTTTAATTTTTTTTATTATTATTAATTTCTTTGTAATTATTGTACCGCACTTTCATCAAGATTACATTTATTAGTACTGAACTTTTATCAGATATCACTTTTGTCACGATTTAGTTACAGCTTAAAATTAAACAAGACGGATAAAAACGGTTAGACGGTCAAAAAATAATTTTTCTATATTCATTTTCTACAATCATAATTTTACAAATGAAATAGTCGCCAAAAATAAGAAACTTTAACTAAAACAGTGATAAATTTACCTCAGGTCAGGTTGTCCGTGTCTTTATAAATATTTTCCTTTCTATTGCACTTTTTTTAAATTAATTAATTAAACCTTAAACGTTAGTTTAAAATAGCAGTGAACTAATCATAGTCAGTGACTACTCATACTATTAAACTATAGTAATACTATAGAAAAAGACAATATGCATGCGAATTAAACTTTATATAAATCGATGTAAGAGAATTTAAGGGTTTGTATTACCCAATATAATTATTTAAGCTAACTCTAAATATTTATTGTCTTACTGTATTACTCATTTACAAATTAATATATTTTAATCTGTTTATAACCATCACAGAAGCATTGTCTAAACTTACACCACTGAAGATACATCAACATCAATATCCATTTAAATTTACAAAATGCATAATAGTAGCTATCACCAAAATATAAAATCATCACAATAGTATAACCAATAAAAAGAACATATAAATTCGAATATAACTTGACAGTTGAATTTATAGGCAACATTAATTATCAATGCAACTGATTAAGAAGAAAAAAATGCTACTACTAATCAAAAGTAAGAATACTCACCTCAATTTTATTTTATGAGATGATCTAATTCAAATCCTTTAATTTTCTCATTCATTGCTTGACATTTCTAACATGGTTATATTTCATAACAATCTGATATGTAGAAATTAAAAATTAAGCCACCAAAACGCAGTTTACCCAAACAAGCCATGTGCGTTTTCAAAACGCCACCGCACCAAATAAGCTGCCCCAAACGAACCCTTAACCCACGTGAAAAACCCCCTTTTATGATGTCATAGCTTCCTTCTCTTCTACGTCGTACAGGATGTGAACGCAACCCTCCTTTCCTTTCTTCCTTCGACAGCAAGTAACATGAAGCACAGTCACCGCCACTCACGAGACTCCTCACCGCCACTCACGAGACTTCTCACCCTCAAGCGACTCTTCTTCCTTTCAGCTCCCTCTACTGTGGGATCGTCCAAGCAACAAGTTTGACGCTCTCGCTAGCGTTGCCTTCCTCCAGCGCAATCTTTGGCATGGTGAAGCACAAGCTTGCATGCGTCGTCAACCTTTTAGCAATCGTATGCGACAATCGGCTCCCCAGATAAGCCGTTCACAATTGGAGTTGGCTTCTACTACCTTCAGCTTCGTCCCTCGTAGGCGAGAACTCCCATTTCTTTTTCTTCTTTATTCTCCTTCTCTCACTATCAATCTCTCAGAGTTTCCTTCATTCTTTTCTGACTCCTATCTCGTTCTCGTTGTTCATTCGCTTCGAAAGGAACACTTCTCCTTAAAACAAAATTGTCAAGGCATTTTGTTCTCACCCAAAACGACTGCACATGATTGAAACTCCTAATATTAATAAAGTTATTATTAATTTCATTTATTTATTCAGATATTACAAAATAGTCTTCAATCTTAAATAACATTAATGGTTGTCTTATTGAATCCTTCAATTCGGAAAGAAACAAGTGTCATTTCACCTCTACGTTTGGAATGAGATGTGCATATCTTAATAGCATGATAAACTCCGCTTCATATTGCATGATCGATCGATCTACCTAAACTTAATAAATTTATTCTGTAATTGTCTCCTGGCTGATAGTGATACAAACCAATCTTCAAATATTCAAATGAACTCCTCCCATTGTACCAAGTGACTAGGCCGACTGCTAAATTTCTCCTATAATTGCCCTTGCCACCATCTCGCACTTTCCCCCTCAAAAGACAAATGTAATAAGGGTGGCTTTCCTCTCTAGTAGACATATCAAACCATTGATAATTTTCTCATCAACCAGTCTTCAGCTTCCACCACCCTCATACTCTTGAAAATTAAGCCAGTTGCATATTTTGAAAGAGTTACAAGTTCTTATTTATCTGTGTTGCCTCATTGTTACTAGCTTGAAAATGAGAATTTCTAATTAGTTGAGTCACATCGTTCATCATGCCAAAAAAGACAAGAGCCCAACTATGATATTCTATGGCATATTAGTTACTATATTATCATTCAAGACTTTTTCCTTCTAATTAACCAAATTTCTGAAAAAAGATTAAAACAATCTAATTACACTACAATAATAAGAGCTAAAAGCAGTAGAAAAATCAATGGTCACGAGCATGCCCGCTGTTCTATCAACTTTAATAATGGTTTTTCGATAAACGTCAAAACCGATGACTTTTTGATGACAGTGACCGTGGGTTATTACTAAATTAATAACCAGTGGACTTGAAATGATAACCGATGGGTGAACCGTCGATTAATAAAAAATTAAAAGCCGCTAGTCGATGATGGTCGGTAAGCCGTTGTAGGCGCTTAATATACAAATCAGTGACCTAAAATTCATACATTCATAGTACTAGATGGGAACACCAAGTACTCATGCACGTAATTGAAGAAATGTTATTAAAATGATATACCTTAATTAATAAAATTTAGAAGGTACACTTATGACAGTTGTGCATATAACATGATATAGTATGATACATTAAATATTTTGAGTTCATAAATGATCATATTTGAAAGGTAAAATCTCAAAGGATTTTATATCAAATCATTGTATTTTTTACTGACATGTATATTATTTTTTTCTATTATATTGTTGTAATTTAGAAGTCAGAGTATTCACCGAATTGTTGATAACTCACAAAATTTTAAACTAACAATTTCCTGTATAACACTGAACTAGAAAATGAATTTAAAAAAAGATAATGCAAAAAACTAAAGAAAGATAAATCCCAACAGGTTTTTTCTTTTTTTTTTTTTTTTGCCAAGTTAAATTATATTTTTTAGGACCACCTTTAATTTATTTGGAATGTAAATGGTTTGTGATAGAAAATTAAAAATAAAAATTTTAACTTTACCATCCAATCATCTGTTCCCTCCTTTGAAATTTTGAGCCCCCAGGTCGAGTCGTCACAAAGCCTAGGCGTGATCTTTAATCATCATCATTAAATTTTGAGAAAGTTTTCCTTTTTACTTCCATTAAGCTGAAAATATTCTCATAGCATCTGGCTCATTTTTTTCGAAATATCTACAAATTATTTATGTTGTTTTGAATAGCATACAAAAATTAACAAACGGAATGTAACTTTCCTAAACATTCTCAAAAATCCACCACCACCAACCACTCATGTCCTATAATGCCCACATTCGTTTCAAGAAAATTGATCTCCTACTGGTACAAGTAGTTGTACAAAGTTTACGTTTATCAATGATCCTATGACTTTGGCTTTTAACCACCAAAAAAAACCAAAGACGTTTAACGAAACTTAGTAGAAACAAGTACAACTTCTAGATATGGCCCATGTTCAGAGAAATTTTAATGAACCAAAGAAATGAAGCAAAACTCAAAGTACAAGGTGCATAATAATCATCCAGACTTGACCCACAAACCTTGCCTGTGAAACCAATATTTATTGGCAAATCATCAGTTGACTGCAGCATCATTTGCATATGGAATGGAGCAGGTGTACAGGTGGTCGCACGAGTACCATCAGCAGGTCCTGTCCCACCTCCCACCATTGTTGTGATACCTGCATTAATATTATTATACTTACATCAAGTTTAGACTTGATCCAGAAATATCACCGGCAAAGCATACTTAAGAAATCAATGATAGGAAATTAACTCTGCATTAATCCAAATATTCCATATTACACCAAAAGTACCCCACATGCCAAAAAATTCTTGCGTAACACAACATTTTGCTAACAAAAAACTGTTGTGGATATGCTTTGCAAACTTAAACTAGCATCCAAACCAACTATTTCAAGAAGAATAGTTCACAATTTAAAAAATCTAAAATATCTTTGTACCATAAATGAATTGTAATATGAAAACATTAAAATAGTCATCTGAAGAGAATTTTAAATTTTAGAATAAGTACATAAATAAAATAAGAAAATATATTAATAAAATGAGTATTATCATTGCCAGAACTTTATGCTTCAATTTTCCCTAAGATTAAAACTTAGCATTATAGTTTGTCATTTTGAATTCACAATCTTGTGATACTAGAACTCTAACAAGTCAATATAACTCCAATTTAGTTATTACATTTTTGAAAAATAAGCATAACTTCAAAGTTTAATATCACAACCAAACCATGTCTCACATAATGTCTGTCAACAAAATCTCACAAGAAACTCAGTGATCTAAAGGGTTCCCTACCTTACACTTAATAGGCCTGCAACAATACTTAGCTCAAAGCATTTCTTTCATTTTACCTATATATTGATTTTGTATTTGCTCCACTGCGAGAAGCTAAATGTAATGTAAAAGATTGCCAATGGATGTGATACCACAAAAGACATATCTGAGACATATTGATTAATCAAAATCAAACAATTATCACTTAATTTGAGAAAAAAATGCATCAATGCATGCGAAGCATTGAAATTACCAAAGGAAGGTAGCTCAACTAAGCACACAAAGCAGCAGAGGATGAATGCCAAGCCACATAAGTCAAGATTGTAACACCTCTACCATAGCCAAAACCGCCTGAGGATCGTCCATTATGTGAAACGGACTACATTGATGCATCCAAAATATCAAGATTGACTAAAAAGAACATCTGTATAGTTTAAAATGAAAATGAAAAAAAGATAAAAATCTACTCAAGAATTGTATATTCAACATAATACAAACATAGCATTGCATAAAAAGTGAACGTTAAAATTGAAAAATGAAATTTTGCATGCATCTTAACAACATGAAATACGCACAAATAATTCAAATCCAAAAAATTTTAAGCTCCCTATGGATGTCACAAGGCAATCTTCAATCCAAAATCAATGTCTCAAAAAGCATGCTAATGAACTAAAAATTGTGCAAATGTATCGTGTAAGTGCATCAAAAAAATATTCAGGTGCATTAAAATGGTGCCCAAAAAATCATAAAAGAGCATTATATAGGTGCACTAAAAATTAAGACAATATTGCCAAAAGTATACTAGTAGGCTGCATAAATGCAAATATTGCCAAAAGGAATTCTATGATCCCCACTTATGCGAGATCTGGACAAAATTTGCCTCATGATACAAAAGCGGAAAAATTCTAGCCTACAGACTAGTGCCAGGCCTAAATGCCCCTTTTTATAATAATTGAAATAGAATTAGAGTTATTTTAAGGGGGAACAATTAATATGTTATTATTTTTTCTAAGTATGGGCTTTTCATTGATTTGTTCTTTGCAATTCTCCTATTCAGAGAGTTTTATTCTATTCTTCTTTGAGTGATGAGTGTATACCATGGTGAGAACATTTGGGAGAGCCTTTCCCCATCTATACTTTGCCACGTGAGTTGCTGCCCCTTGCTTCCTTATTGTTCTTCAGCCTAACCGCCAAACGTTTTCAACCCCAAACCAAACTCTGTCGATGCCACATATTCTCTTTCTATTACAATTCCACAACCTCTACCAACTAAATTTGATCATGAAAAACCTTTTAAAAATCATAGAACGGTATCATTTGATATCAGAGCCAAATCCTAATTTCAATTCCTAACTCTAACCCTAAAATTTCAAAATTACATTTTCCTAACTCCATTCAAAAATCTATCCCTACACCTACCAACTAAATCGTAAGGAAAATGGTAACTCATTATGCCGGCAGGGAAGAACCCTCAACAAGATGCTCAGGAGAATTGTCCCTCAACAAGATGCTCAGGAGAATTGTCTTGTAGGATATGCAAGAGAAAAGCCACCAATTACAATGGAGACTCATGATTCTGAAAAGAGACAACAATAGAAAATCACCCACAACAATAATGATGACTACTCGGAATGTCATGACCTGGCCCAATGCTTGAAATTTTTAAAGAAACACACGATCGGATGATAAAAATTCAAATTTAATTACTAATTTTAAATTTAAAAATAACAAAAGAGCCATAAAAAATAAGTAAAAAATCAAAACAAATGTTACCAAACATTGCATTATTATTGTTCCATCTATAATACACAACATATTTTCTTTCACTAATTTATCTAAAATAGTAAATAATAAAATAATATTGTCTAATATTTGTGGGTGTAATTATAATTTTAAACTACCATAAATCAATAAAAAAAGGCAATATATGTATTGGATTCTCCCATCATATAATAATTTAATTTTATTAATGATATTTCTCACTGAAGGAATTCAAAGTTTTCATACATTAACTTTCATTTTATTTTTTGAGGTTCAGTCTTTTAACTTTTATTACACTTCTCACCCTTATACATCCGTCTTGTAAGAACCATCTAAATATACCCTAATTCACTCTTATCTGATATGTATCATAGCATCACAACGGGCATAAAATAAGTCTATTATTGTCCGAGGTGAAAATGTATCTATTATTATATCAAGTGAAAAGCTTCCTACTCATCCCCGACCAATACATTCCAATCGGCACTGAGATGTGTGATCTTAATGTCATAATTATCTAAGGTAACAAACAAATATTTATGCGGGTATAATGGCATCCCTAATCAGTAGTATAAAGAAGTGAACTTTGTCTATCATCATATACGTACAATCATTCTGACAAACTTTGATTCCATTACATTCTTAATAGCATGCAGCATTTTCTTATGAGACATATATGATTGTCAACTAAAGAATATGTCTTTCTAATAGAATCTAAAAATTCATGTTATATACAAAATCCATTATTTAATACATATCTCATTCATTGATATAAAGCATTAATATGAAGAAATGAAATAAAAATTATATTCAGAAGTAAAAAAAAATTGTAATTTAATATCATAATGAAGTAAGAAAAAATAATTGTAATTTAAGATCATAATTACTCACATTAGTTATCAAGCTAAAATCTCAACCATCGGATAATAAGTTCGGCGACTTGATAATACTTACTTTGATGACGCTATGAACTTATAAAAGATAATATCAAAATTTTGTTAATTAAATTAACATATTAAAAGAATAATATTTTAATCCCATTTTAATTATGATTACCCTTCATTATAATTAATGAAAACAAAATTTTATCAAAGTGAGAGTTTATTTTAAACTTATTGATTTTCATCCATATCTAATTTTTATGGTTAATAATAATACTAAAATAATAAACCTATCTCTTAAAATTGTACTCCCATCTCAAAATCAAAATAATTAATAAACATTGAATCAATACAAATTGCTTGATTTAAGAATTTCATAAGCTAATTTTAAAGAAAATTTTATATTAAATTAATTTAAAACTAAAATCATACATAAGTTAGTCATATAATCTCAATTATCTTAATTGATAGGATTATGCAAAAATAACCTTAATTTAATATCTAGTATTTAATATCTCAAATTGTTGCTAATTTCTAATTACCTTATTAACCATGAAACTGTTATTTTTTATATTAAAATTATGTTAAAACAATTTAAAACTTCTTTACATTTAAATATTTATTAAAGCAAAATAAACTTTAATCAATTCAACAAACACATATAAGGTTAGAAAGAAAAATTATGGAATAGAGTTTTATCTTCAAATGAACCAATATCCATATCGATCTCAACTTCACCACTTCTTTTCTTTATTTACCGTTCAATTAAAAAGTACACCTTAGCATAGAATCCTAAAGCTAATAAAAAAAAATTAATCTAGGGTTAATCTTTACCTTTTAACAGAGACTTTAATAAGAAAAGCTTATTATTCTTTCAAAATCAATGCAGCTACAACAAAAGTTTCAATTCCTCTAACTGGAGGCTCAAAAATTACAACACCCCACAAGTTTCTGTTCCTGTATGATCCTAATAGTTCCTGAATCCGTCCTTATCTGAATAACAAAAGTCAGAAATCTCATCATTCTCTATCATCTGTATTTGCATGCATTCATGTAATAGTCTACTTATCACAAAACATAGTCAATGAATACTTGCAAATGATAATTTCATACATATGCTCATCATATAAGTAAAATGGTAACAAGATTATAAACATTATCAATGTCAGCTCAAGCTTGCATTCGTGCTACTATGTGCAGACATTCACAATATAAAGAAATTCAAAATACAATCATATGTCAATAAGAATAACATAAAAATCCTACATAAATTTATTATTATTTATTAAATATAGCATTATTTCACCTCAATCGAGAAAACAACCCAATATTCAAGCTGATTGCCTAGTGTGATCCACCCAGAATCATAATCCTTTAGAGATTTCCTCCCATAACCTCCTCCACCAACTATGACAATATGTGACACTGGTTGTAGGAGATGAGTGTCGATAAAAGGTATCTCATAAAATTTTCAACTGGAGAAGAGCTATAAGATCATATATGGTGTAATATTGTGTCTACAAATTTATGCCATATTGGGCTGATTATGACAATATGTGACACGGGAGCTCCCGCTTTCGCAATTTTCATGGAACTGTGGAATAGCTAGAATTCCACAATGTCATTTGGACCTCTGAAACGGGAACTACAAATTCCCGTGATCGCGAGAATACTATTGCGTCAAGGACACCATCTCGTTACCTATTTCGTCCCAATTTCTTTCATTTCAAATTTTTTTTCTTCTTCGTTATTTCTAATTAGGCTATTTTCAATTTTGGAACTTTAATATATGAATACTTTTCTTATTTTGTGATATTAGCTTGAGTTATGTATTTCGAGAGTTTAATATCATATTATATGACATTTGGAGTGTTGTATCATTTCCCTTTATAAGTGGTGTGTTAGTATTTTGCCTTAGAATAGGTGATGGGTCTCCTTCGATGTTCGCACTTCGTTGTTTCATCGTTCGGTTGTTGTTATCAATCCGTGTTGTGGCCATATAAATGCAACATAAATCAGCATATTTTTAATTTTTAAGGAAAACGTAAAAGCATCATATCAATTTAAACAAAAATAATTTAAAAATTGGGTTGTCTCACGCACACTTCTTTGTTTATAGTATTTAGCTTTACTTGCTAAAGCATTATTAGTTGGGATAACCTAACATGTCATATTTCTTATATTATTATATGTGATCTCTGAAATAAGAATTCAATATTTGTCTATTTACCTTAATTATAGGGACAATTTTTTTTTCACAATTTCAACAACTCCATATAGGAATGCTTTCACTACAGTAAATTAACTTGACCACCTAAACTTTAACTTAAAAGAAAGCAATTTTATAATTGAATCAAACAATAAGACTTTATTTTCATGTGTGAATTGCGTTTTAATAATATTCCAATCATCACACCTTTTAATTTTTTTTCTTTGCAAATTTGGGCATTTTCATATGCTTGAAATCCAATCTCATTTACTTTTTTTAAATATACTAGTCATTTTCCCCAACATTTTTCAGATTATAATTGAATGACTTAACTGACCAAACTGCCTTATTTTCTAAATCGAAGGATAAATGATAAGCATTCCCAAAAATTAGCCTACGAGAACACAACACTATTGGAGTTTCAAAAGCAGCCTTATAAGCACAAAAAAATATAATCTACCCCCAAGTGAACAATCTTTCCTACTAAGGTTAGCTAATTTTTTTACAATCTGCTTAATCTCTCTTTTAAATACTTTAATCCATCTTTTAATTTGTGGATGATATACAATAGCAATTTCATATTTTATTCTAAATTTGCTTATTAATGTCTCAAAGCTTTACTTAAATAAGTGAGTATTTTAATTAATAATAGTAAATTTAGGAGTTTCGAGCCTAGAATTTTCTTTTTTTAATTTTATCTCTATCTTAAAGTCAACACTGTTATTATCGGGTTCCAAGTCCCGGATGTAAAAAATGAAGGATTACATTAGGTAGTCAATAGTCAACATAATTTTTTTTATAAAAAAGCTATGACATGAATCCTTTAAGACATTGTGTTAAAGCTAGGACAACTCCTGGAAGTGATGTGCTATATGACTTGAATATAATAAAAGTGTGCATGGGTCACTACACCGATGTCTGGCTGTACCATTAAACAAAAAACGATTCTCATATTATAGATAAATGCAAGCAAAGAAGTTAATGCATTAAATAATTAAAGATAAATTGATGTAATTAATAATATTATGATTCATATGAAAATAAATATCTTATGCATTCATAAAATTAAATGAATTTGAGAAAAAACTAAGAAGATTGATAGTTTAGGTTTTAAACTTTGACATTCAAACAGTTGTACCATATATGGTATAGTTGTAATTACAGCTAAGAAATTAAAAAGTAATATTGTAAAAATTAAAAGAATTGGAGGTATGAATATAGCTCTAAATATTAATTTTGATGCTAAAATTTTTAATGTTATAAATTTTTATGCTCCCCATACAGCTTTGAATATATGTTCAAAAATTTTTTTTGGAATAACTTAGAAAAATAAATACAAAGGATATCTCTTAAAGAAATTTTTTATTGGATGAGATTTAAATGAACATGTGAGTAAAGTAATAAAATATTTTTAAAATATTTATGATTGTTACATATTTGAAGTGATTAATGAAGAAAATAAATTGATATTGAATTTCGCTTAAACTTAGAATTTTGTTATTGTTAATACTTTATTTAAAAAGAAAAAAATGCATATTATCACTTATAAAGATGGATCTAATAAAACAAAAATTATTATTTTATTATGAAAAAAATAAATTGACGAGATTGTAACTAACGTAAAGTTATTCTAAGTAAAAATTTAAGTATTTAACACTGATTATTGATTTTTGATTTTAAGTTGAAGGATTGGAAAATGAAAAAAATAACGAACTATTGTTATATAATCCAAGGGAGCACTTAAAAAACAAACACAAAATTATTTTTGTGTGTAAAACTTCAAGATCTTAAAATTTAGGATATTCATGGAGAAACTAATACTATAGGAGATAAAATAATAAGTACTTTTAAGAGAGTTGCAAAAGTTATGAGAGATTAACTTAACATTAGTTACGAGTTGATACAAAAATTTCTCAAAATCAATATAAATTCATGTCGGACAAGCTTATTATGAAAGCTATATATTTATTGAGAGGTTAGATGGAGAAGTGCAGAGAGAATTAGAAGATCTACATATGATTTTTATTGATTTCAAAAAAGCTTAGGATAAGATTCCAAGAGAAGTACATTGGAGAGTCTTAAAAAAAATGTATTGATATAGCTTATACTCAGTCATTAAAGATTATGTCGAGTTGTTGCTTGTGTTCAAACATAAGAAGAATTTACCATGTACTTTTTTATTTTAGTTGCATTACATCAACGATCAGCTTTAAGATCATATCTTTTTCTTTTAGTAATGGATGTTCATACTGAAGATTTACAGGAGGATATACCTTCGTGTATGTCTTTCACATTTGATATCCTCTTTATTGATAAAACTAGAGAGAGTTTAAGAAAAACATTTATTATGATCGTTAACTTTAGAGACTAAAGACCTTCATTTTAGTAGATCTTAAATTATATACACATAATGTAATTTTAATAGCAGTAGATATGGTGGTGAGGTCGTAACTAAGGGTGATCAAATCATTAAAATGAGTAAACATTTTAGATATCTCGAGTTGACTTTTTAACGTGGTGACATAGAATGGGATGTTATTAAACATTTTAGATATCTCGAGTTGACTTTTTAACGCGGTGACATAGAATGGGATGTTATTAGTAGAAATGAGTAAACATTTTAGATATCTCGAGTTGACTTTTTAACGTGGTGACATAGAATGGGATGTTATTTCATGTTGTATGTTCAAAGTGAAGGAATACATCGGGCCTATTGGGCGTTAAAAAAGTACCACTTAGACTTGAAAAGGAAAATTTTATAAGATCGTGGTGGGACTAACAATGTTTTATGATGCAAGACTTTGGTCTATGAAATGAAAGAATAAAATTAAGTGTTGTTGAGATAAGAATGTTCATGTGAAACAAATATATCTATCAAAGGGTTGGAGTAGCTCCAATGGCTGACAAGATTAGAGAGAGTCGCCTTAGATGATTTGGTCACATTAAAAATTGAACATCTGCTAACCCACTTTAGATAGTAGATGTTTTAGATTCCACTTATGTTAAGAAAAGCAAAGATAGATCTAAAAAGATTTCGGACAGTTGTATAAAAAATGATCTTAATTTATTAAAATTAAATGAAAAAATTCACACTCAAAAGAACACAAAAAAGAAAAAAATATTCATATAGGCAGCCCGACTTAGTGGGATCAAGACTTGTTGTTGTTGTATCACAATCTCAACATCACAATTACGTACAACTGCTCAAAGTATCTACTTAATGAAATTATCTACTCCTACTAAAATATATTGATTCTCAAATGATGGAATAAATAGTTTTATAAAGCCCATTTTCCAAACATAAAAATGTTTAGTTACAAAAAATAGTTTAAGAACATTTCATTTTTTTCTAGATATATTTCCTACACTTTCACACCTATGACACTTCCTAACATAAAATTTAACATCCTTAAATAGGATAGGTCATTAGAATCTAAATAATAAAACTTTAGGTAAGATTTTGTCTTCCAAAATGCCATCCATAATTTGATTCATGACATTTACTAATGGTACTATCAATCTCTCCTAAAGAGCATTTCCTAAAATTTGGTCACCATACTTTCTAAACAAATTAGATTCGTCCCAAAAATAAAATGAAAAATTGGAATAAACTATTTTTTTAAGTCAGCTCAAAAGGTATAATATCAATAATAATGTAGTTGACAATATTAGCAGACCATGGTACGCATATCTCATTCATAGAAAATACATATTGATCAATAAAGTTTCATTAAATTTCATTTTCAATTAAATTTTATTATTCTACCACTAGTCTAGAAAAAAAAATTGCTAATTGATTTTCAATGTCTTTTTACGACGAATCTTTAAATTGACGATGACGATCGTTGGATCGAGATCAACAAGCCAAAGAATAACCACACAATCCTTTCATTTTCTCTGGTTTTTTCGTATATAATATATACAACATAATACATGTTATACAATAAAATAAAAATCATGTACGTGTTATGGGATGGTAGGAGTGGAGATATGGCTAAGTTTGGGTTCGAACAACAAGGAAATAATCATAGGAGTGATCATACGAGGTCAATGCAAGGAAGCGAGGGCCTCGAGCTGGAAATGGAATGAAAAAAGGGAAAGGTGAGAGCTTTGGAGGTCATTGTAAGTCAAAATCGAGAGGAAACGAACCTTCTTCGTTGTGTTGTACAAGAAGGAACAAGAAAAAAACTTTTGAGAAAATTGGCTAAATGCCTTTTTTTTTTTTTTTTGCTTTCTTTCCATTAAATAATAATTTGTACAATTTACTTTACGTAACCTAATAATACATACAAATTTGTACAATCTACTTTAGATAACCTAATAATGCATATTCCTAATCTATATATTCAGCTATAAAAAATGAATATGTACAATTAATAAGAGAGGAAAATGAAAAGCAATTTAAATAAGAAAACTCTTAATTTTGTCTGATTTTTATTATTCTCGATTGATATCCCTCCTCAAATTGATGCTGACTGATCAAGAAATATCAATTTGCAAACAAGGAACTGATGACATATTGCTGAGAAAGAGCCTCAGAAAATATATCAACAGTTTGAAGATCAGAAGAGATATTAAGAAGAGAAATAACATCATTATCATAAGCTTCTTGAATAGGATGACAGTCCACTTCAATGTGTTTCATGCGCTCATGAAAGGCAGGATTAGCAGTAATCTACATAGCACTAGTATTATTTGCATAAAGAGAAGTAGACTCAAGTTGAGGAAAGCCAAGCTCAACCAACAAACACCGAAGCCAAATGATCTCAAAACAAGCAAAGGACAAAACACGATATTCAGACTCAGTAGAGACTTAGACACTCGAGTTTGTTTCTTACTCTTCCAAGAAATTAAAGAGTTGTCGAGAAACAAAGACAACCAGTAATAAATTGACGTGTCTCAGAACAACCAGCCCAATCAGCATCACTATAGGTTTTTAAGTGAATCAGAGACTCCACGGAAAAGAATAAACCATGATGAGAAGTACCTTTCAAATACCTAACAATATGTCGAACTGCAGCTAAATAAAGATGTGTAGGTGTCTGCATAAACTGACCAACTTATTGCACAACAAATGAAATATCAAGACTTGTAATGGTTAGATAATTGAGACACCCAACAAGTGGTCGATACACATATGGATCATATAAGAAGTCACCATCATTCCGTTGATATTTAAAATTCACTTCCAAAGGAGTATCAAAAGGACGACCCTTTAGGAGATTAGCCAAAGCAATGAATTCCTTAGTGTAGTTATATTGATGAAGAAAAATATCTGCGGGAGAAGAGTGAACCTCAAAACCTAATAAATGAGTTAAAGAACCCAAATCCTTCATATGAAAAGAACCGGGAAGACACTTCTCCAACTGAGACATCAATTGAGTATCAGATCTTGTGATGACAATATCATCAACATAGACTAATAACGATATAATTTCCTTGTCAGTCTTGCAAAAAAATAATGAAGAATCATATTGACTTTGAATAAAAGAGAAGCTAAGAAGAGAAGCTAAGAAGATAAAAGAGAAGCTAAGAAGAATATTGTGAAACTTTTCAAACCAGACTCGTGAAGCATATTTCAAACTATATAGAGACTGTTTGAAAATATTGTGAAACTTTTCAAACCAGACTCGTGAAGCCTATTTCAAACTATATAGAGACTGTTTGAACTTACAAACATCATGTGAGGGTGTAGAAAACAAGCTTAGAGGAGTCATATAGATATCTTCTTTGAGGTCCCCATGCAAAAATGCATTCTTAACATCCATCTATCATAAGGACCAGCCTCTAAATGCAACAATAGCAATAGAAAAATCAAGCTGAAGTGTTGTTGTTTTAGCCATAGGTGCAAAGGTCTCTTCATAATCAATCTCATTATCTTGTGATTGTCATGAGCTATTAATCTAGCCTTATATCTGTCAAGGGAATCATCAGATCAGATCTTAACAGAATAAACTCATTAACAACCAATGAGTTTAACACCTGCAGAACATGAAACAATATTCCAAGTGTGATTATCTTAAAGTGTCTGAAATTTCTCTTGCATGACCTTTATCCAACAAGTCTGTTTAGCAGTCTGAGAATAAGAGGTAAGAACTGTAGTATTAGTTAAAATTGCAGAATAGTCATTTCTATCCCAAGGAAAAATGTGAGTTGATCTTCGAACAATCATTAGAGCATTTTCAGGAGCAGAGTCGGGAAGGACTGGAGGTGAAGGGAGCAGGTGTCGTGTGTAGACAAGGTCAGGCTTGAACCATTTATCAAAAGAAGAATCATCAAAGTGATGACGTAAAACAGTATCACATGTCGAAAGATGATGCTGAAAATAGTGTTCATATTAAAAGAAAATCGCATCCAGAGAGATACGTCTTTGACTATTAATCAAATTATAGCACATAAAACTTTTATGATTAGAACTGTAACCCATAAAGACACATTGAACAGACCAGGTTGTCAACCTATGATGTTCATGAGCGGATAAAAGAATAAAACAAACACATTTGAAGTATATAGCATATGATAATTAGAATGTTTACCAAAAAATTCGATAGTTGGGAGAATCAAACTTCAATTGTTGAGATGGTAAAAAAAAAATCAGCTGAACTGCAATAGAAAAAATTTCAGTCCAAAACTTAGCTGGGGCAGAATATTCTAATAACAATATGCGCACTATATCTAACAGATGTCGATTTTTCCGTTCGACAACTTCATTTTGTTGAGGTGTATAAGGAAATGAACGTTGTGACACAATACCATTGTTATGAAAAATGCTCGAAACTCATGAGACGTATTCAGCACCATTGTCAAACCGTAATGTTTTAAAACAAGTGGAGAACTGAGTTTAAATACATGTCACCAATGTTTGAAACATAGTAAACAATTATGCTTAGGAATGCATAAAATAAACCCATGCGCGTCGACTGTAATCGTCAATAAATATCAGAAAATATTCATACTGAGCGTGAGAAATAATCGGTGTAATTCCCTAAACATTGCTATGAATAATATCAAAACTTGTATTGGTACTACCCAAAATAGAAAAAGACAATATCTTACTTTTTGCCAGGTTTACAAGAAGAGCAATCAACTAATAAATTTTTATCTGTAGAACCAAAAACACGATTTTGCAACAAATGATTCAAAATAACATTATTTGGAAGACAATCATGTATATCAGACGTCAGCCTTATTTTCAACAATTGAAGAAGCTAATGACAAAGTCCGAGGAATGGTAAATTATAATGGAAGCAACCTGCACACCTTAGGCTCCTTCAATATAACCTTCCCCGACACATCCTGCACAACACAACCACCACGAGAAAATTGTACATCACAATTATCATCCACCATTTGACCAACAGAAAGTAAGTTAGTAGATAATTTAGGAGAAACCAATACATGTCAGAAGGAAGAGCTAATATCACCAACTATCGTAATTGGAATATTATTTCTATCAACAACCTAAATACGTAGAGTACCAGTAGACGGGCATTGATTATGCAATAAATCAGTAGTGTCAGTTATATGATTTGTGGTGTCGGAATCAACAAACCAAGGAGAATGTACAAAAGCAATAGTCTTACGTTTCCCTTGAAAACCAAGAGCGGAAAAGGCTGAGAGAATCATCTGTTGAACCATATCTAGTGTGAGAACATATGGATTATTGCCAACAATTGTGGATATCGAACCAAGATTGTGAGTTGGATGACACAACATGAAAGGCTTAATGTCTGCGATTTTGAGGCCGCATAGGACACTCCTTAATAATATGTTTGTTTTATTTGCAATAATTACAGAGCTTCTTACTACAATGGTGGGCAATATGACCAAATTCATTATTGTTGTAACACTATTTTGTTCCTTTCCCTTTGGTATGAGCAGCATATGCAACATTAACTATTTTAGATGATCCACCAGTTGCACCGAGAGGCTTTTGTCACTAATTTTTGTTCTTCGCGCAGTAATTCACCAAAACATACATCCAAACAATGGATCATATCTCTATTCAGCAACTCAGTCTGAGCAGTTACAAATTCAGGTATGAGTTTCATCAAAAATTGAACACGACGACTCACTTCATGAATGGCCAAAAAACTAACTAAATTTTCCTTTGACAACTTAGCATAGATAATATCAGAATATTCGCTCCATAAATTAAGAAAGCTAAAATAATATTGTTCAATTGAGAGATTACCTTGACTATAATTACTCACATAAAATTCCAATTGAAAGCGTCATGAAATATTATCTTGATTGTAGACGTGCTTCAAGTATTTCAACATTCCCTTAGTTGTACTAAAGGATCGTAAATTGTTCACCATATCAACCTTAATAGACCCCAAAATCCATGAAACAATCCAAGCATCCTTTGCCTCCCACTGACAAAGATCATTCAACTCTGTAGGTGTCGGATAAGATCCATCAATATGGTCCCAAAGCTCCATCCCTTTCAAAAACATCTTGAAATGAAATTCCCATACAACATAATTCTTTCCCGTAAATCTAACAGCTAAGATTTCATTGGTTTTCTCATAAGACATTCTAGATAGAAGAGTCATAAGGAAAGTGGTAGATTGAAATTAATCAACCTAAAACCAAAGAAAATCAAGAGAGACCCTGTGAAAATTGACAAAAACCAAAGAAAATCAAGAGAGACCCTGTGAAAATTGGCGACAACTCCCCCGTGGAAAGGCTTGAACACAGGGAGCTTGTGAGTCCCAAGGAACGTGTAAGATCGGCACCGGTGCTCCTCTAAGCTCGAGCATGACTTTGGTGCAGAAAAACAGTTGAAAGAAAAGGAAGGGGAAAGCTCGTGCTTGTGAGGGAAAAGAAGATCAAGCAGCGTGTGAACATTGGGAGGTTCGATCGCACTACTTAGGAGGCACGGTAGAGGGAAAGGATTGATTCTAGCGTCTATTTTGTGATCGGCGAAGGTAGAGCAGCACTTCGGAGGAGAGCGCGATCTTCTATGATTGGGAACGAGAAAAAGGCTCGGGATTACACGGGGTCTACAAGGGAGGTGCGAACAGATAGGGTTGAGGCTTCGTGGATTGTGTAAAGAAGAAAGCAAAGGAGGGATTGATGCGAAAGGAAAGACAGGCTGGAAACATTTTGATCTGACAAGGATTGAACATCCGAGATCGCCAAACCAAAAACAAACCAGCAATTCCAAGAATAAAAAGAAAACTACACATTCAACAACGTATTCAGTTGTGTGGCTCTGATACCATAACAACTTTTGAGAAAACTGGTTGAATGTCTTCTTCCTTTGTGGTCATTCCATTAAATAATAATTTGTACAATCTATTTTAGGCAACCTAATAATACATAATAATTTGTACAATCTATTTTAGATAGTCTAATAATACATATTCCTAATCTAAATATTCAGCTATAAGAAATGAATATGCATAATTAGTAAGAGAGGAAAATCAGGGGCAAATTAAACAAGGAAACTCTTAATTCTTGCTGATTTCTGTCATTCTTGATTGATACAAGAGTTTTTGAAGCCTTTGTAAAAGACGATCCTATCATTGCTATTCCAGTTAACACTAGCCACGACTTTGGGCTAGTGTCATGTATACACTGAAGGAAAATAGGAGTGTCAAATATCCTCATATGTAGAGAGCGTGTCATTGGTTTCTTGCCGAGCTTTAATCACAACTGTGTTGTGCCTAGGTGTTGTGGGAATGGAGAGGCGATAGGATTCCAGCTCCAGTGGTTCTTATTTCGACGTGTAGAGTAGAGGGGAAGCAAGGAGTTTCAAAGATCTTCATACCAAATGATCTCATCGTTGCCCTTCCCTCTTGCTCTAGCCACAATTGTACAGTAAGTATTTCAATCACAAGAGAGCGAAAGGCAAGCCAAAGTTTCTGAAGGTCTTCATACAACGCGATTCTATTGCATCTCTTCCATGAAGTGTGTGCATTTTGCATTAATAATAAAACAAAAAAGTTACAAAACGTTTCCACACAAACAAAAAACTATGCCACTTGGACATTCACAAAATAAGCACTATCCTCTTGTAAAATTAAAAAAAGACGATCTTGAGTGTTTAAATGACGTAAAATAAAATCACCCTCTAAAGCTATTTTTGCACAAGTATGGGCTGCTTTGTTGTTTACTGTATTGGTATGTTTGAACAAAACTTATTTAAATCTAGGCAAAAAACCAATATTTGGATTGTCAGGAAAGTCGTGTTGCCACGCCCTCTTTTCCATTGTGTGTCAAAAGTGCTCCATAACATTGTAATTATCCCCTTCGATGATGATTCCCAAGCATTCAAACATCCAATGAAGTATGAGTGAATGGAGAGATAGTACCGCTGCAATCTCCACTTGGGTGCTATCTCAATGTATAAAGTTGCAACCCTTGGCAACAATGAGTCTTCCCATACAGACAGGAAATTTCTAATAGCAACTATAATATCATCAAAAAAATATTTCTGCTTCCTCCCTTTAAACAAAGGAGTGCCAAGATACTTTAAGGGAAAGGATAAAATATAAAAAACAGTCTTACCTCTGATATGATTACAAGCACTAATAGTTGAGGCTTTAGCAAGTAAAAACCCACTTTTCGTACAGCTTATAGAGAGACCACTAATGTTCTCAAAATCATTTAAGGCGATGTTCTCAAAATCATTTAAGAATTTGGATATAATAGAAATAGATTTGATATAACCATCCGTAAAGATAATGAAATCATCTGCAATGCTAAGATGAGTAGTATTAAAGCCCCATTTATTTTTAAAATGAAAAAAAGAAGTGCTAAAAAGGTTATTGAGGCCCGTATAAAGATATTCATTAGCAATAATAAATAAAGTAGGTGACAGAGTATCATCAAGTCATTATTCGATTTGAAAAAACCTTTATATTTACCATTAATAATAATAAATCAATTATAATAATACAATGTTTAATAAATTGAAGCAGGTATTAATAAGTCCCATGAAGCATTTGATAGAGAAAATCACAACTAAGATTCCCATAAGAATTTGGATATATCCAATTTAATAATTATATTATGACCACAGATTTTTATCCAAGTCATAAATAAACTCTTAAGCAAGTAAAAATTATCAATTTTACTCTTGGAACTTTCCCTTGTTGAATAATTTTATCTTGCATCTATAATTCACAATATTTCTTAAATATTTTTAGATTGAAAATTTAAAGATCAGATACATTTCAAGATTTCTAACTCAGGAGATTTTTATGCTAAGTTATGAAATCTTATAGAGAGAACAAAACTGCTAAAAAAGTTTACAAGATTATTTGGGATAATGTTAAAATTGTTTACACAAGTGGTAAATGAATGGAAAGGTTAAGTGATTCCAAGCGGAACCATAATAGTTTAAATCACTCCATGGGACATATGGATAAAAACTAAAAATTGATCACCATTCCCTTCAGTTGATTCTAGACAGTTATTAGGGCAACATAATCATAAACATGCATTGTTAAAAAAAAAACTACTAAATAAACCTGGCCTCAGGCTGATCTATATTTCCAAATCCCCGTGCTTTAACAACATCCATGACCATGTCAAGCTGGACAATACCAATAGCACCATCTACAATTGCATTTCCACCTCTGATAACCTTCTTCCCACCAATGCTGATAAGCTTAACAACCTTGGCATCCCCTGGCTGGAAATTAAATGTTAGGTAATCATTCTAGATTCCTAAACGTACGTTATTTTGTATGCAACTGCGAGCTCAGGAACAAGACAAGGTTTAACATGATTTCTTAATCTGATTAGCAATTCTATGTGGGCATAAGATAAGATCAACTTTTTGAACCAACACCTTGAATTATTATCACGTCCTAACAAGAAATATCAGTCAAAAAGCTAACATAATTTTGAGCCAGTTAGTTTCAACATGTTCAGCTCTAAATCATATTATTTTTCAGTCAAGAACCACTTAATTTGGTTATCATTCCATTACCCATCTTGACATGAAAACTAGATTTTATTTAGCCTAAACATTTAATCCTACAACTCTACTGGTTCGTCTTATCCATGCTCACACCATACCAGTTATGCAAGAGTTTTGTGTTCTAGTTTACCAAAAAGACTCAAATCGTTAGATCTATCAGATTGTGAAACCATGAAACTGTCGGCCAATAAACCGACTTAATCAATAGTTTAAGAAAATTCATAAGTTAATAATATTAAGAACGTGTTTCATTTATCCAAATTCAAAAATGTTTGACACAACAAAGCACTCCAGCAATCACATCAAATTCAATGTCAATAAACACCAACACAAATATTTATGCCGTCGTTTCATAATGAATTTCCTCAAACAATCAAAGAAAATATGACATAATATTGTAACAAGTTACAAAAATCGCTAATTTCACAATAAATTGTTAGAATGCATTAAGAAACATATCATCAATATTGGAAAAAAAAGTGTCAACCAAGCTGAAAATGTACTTTTGAACAACATAGAAGTTATGAAAAATGAACTGCACCAAGCTCTTCATAGGACGCAGGCACAGATCTGTCATTTTTAGGGAAATAAAACACAAAGATACTTAAAAGACAGTGCTGCATGATACAGGAGTTAACCCAAAATAGCGACAGGGATGCAAATATTATTGCTAAAAAATCAAAAGGATTACAATAACGACTCTTAAAACAGGAGCAAAATGACGACAAACGCCAACGACTCCTAAAGGGACGACGATAGAGTGGTGTGCTGCGGCTGGACAGCACATAGGTCGGCTGGTTGGGGATGAGGCGGCAAACAGTAGAGGGTTGGAGAGGTTACGACAACACTAGGAAGGCTCGAGGGGACTGGCAGCAGCAAACAACAAGGCTAATGGAGTTGGCGGCAGCATGCAGGAAGGCTGGCAAGGTTTGGTGGCAGCGAGTAGGAAGGTGGAAGGGCCTTGCAACACAAGGGGGAAGACGTCGACTGCAGAAAATATTTAGTAAAAACTGAATCATAATGACATAAAATTACATATATATACATATATATATATATATATATAACGTCCTCGTGGGAGACGCCGAAGAGAAGGGAAGAAGCCGATAGATTCACTGTCGGTTATCGTCACGGGCGAAACCCC
>NW_018219465.1:119734-146351 GCF_001263595.1 Phalaenopsis equestris | reverse complement strand
ATGTATTCTATCGGCTTCTTCCCTTCTCTTCGGTGTCTCCCATGAGGACGTTTTCACGTACGTGCAGCTCTCGGTCTCTCTAGTCTAAATCGATCGCTCCCTGTCATCTCCCGTAGTCGACGACGATCGTTCCAGCCGACAACGTCTAATCCCATAGACGACGGCGCATTTCCCCCAGTCGTCTCCCGTAGATAACGACACTTCTTCTTCGAAGTCGTCTCCTCGCTCGCTCCATACGAAGCGACTGGTACTCTACTGCCCGACAGACAGTGCTCGAACCTGCTCGCGTGAAGCACGCTAATGGCCTCAGGGCTTTCCTACGTCGCCGCCCTCACTGGCGATAATGCTGCCAAACCCTCCGATGCTACAGTAGTCCACAAACGCAGATCCCCTTTTCACCTTTCAGATAGTCTGATGTACCCGCAGACGTACCATGATTCTGTTACAGGACATGGAGATTGCAATCTCATCAAAAAAGTAAATGAAAAGACGGGTAAACCAGCACTATTCTTCTCTAAAGCTGGAATTTCAACTCGTGCAGGAAAGATGCAGGCACAGATCTGTCATTTTTAAGGAAATAAAACACAAAGGTACTTAAAAGACAGCACTGCATGATACGGGAGTTAACCCAAAATAGCAACAGGGATACAAATATTATTGCAAAAAAATCAAAAGGATTACAATAACGACTCTTAAAACAGGAGCAAAATGACAACAAACGCCAACAACTCCTAGAGTGACGACGATAGAGTGGTGTGTTGCGGCTGGGCAGCACATAGGTCGGCTGGTTGGGGATGCGGCAGCAAACAGTAGAGGGTTGGGGAGGTTACGACAACACTAGGAAGGCTCGAGGAGACTGGCAGCAGCAAACAACAAGGCTAATCGAGTTGGCGGCAGCATGCAAGAAGGCTGGCGAGGTTTGGTGGCAGCGAGTAGGAAGGTGGAAGGGGCTTGCGACATCAGGGGGAAGACGTCGACTAAAGAAAATATTTAGTAAAAATTGAACCATAATGACATAAAATTATATACCTAATGGCATCGGCAGCGGTAGGCTCTGCTAGGGTTTCGCACGTGGCGATGCCCGGCAGTGAATCTATCGGCTTCTTCCCTTCTCTTCGGCGTCTCCCACGAGGACGTTATCACGTACGTGCAGCTCTCGGTCTCTCTAGTCGAAATCGATCGCTCCTGTCGTCTCCCGTAGTCGACGACGATCGCTCCAGCCGACCACGTCTGATCCCATAGACGACAGCGCATTTCTCGCAGTCGTCTCCCGTAGATAACGATACTTCTTCTTTGAAGTCGTCTCCTCGCTCGCTCCATACGAAGCGACTGGTGCTCTACTACCCGACAGACAGTGCTCGAACCTGCTCGCGTGAAGCACGCTAATGGCCTCAGGGCTTTCCTCCGTCGTCGCCCTCGCTGGTGATCTTCTAACATTTTCTTGTACTTCTCAACTGCCTATAACCATTCGATGAAATCATTCGGATCCATAATAGTGCCACCTCTTTTGGTCTCCTTTGATATTGAATTTCGCAGTGTAAGGGCTTATCTTTCTCATCACTAAAGTCCTCTCTATGGAAAGGATTCAGTTCTTCATCCCTTTTTTCTCTTCGGTTCTCCATGTCATCGTCGAGGGTATTCTCTCCGTGGGTGTCGTCTTCAATTTTAGCAAGTCTCTACAAAAGTCTATTGGATCTCTTGTTGTATCGCTTCCCAGGGAGATTTCGGGATGTGTCTCCTAGGCAGCATGCTTAGAGTTTGGAGAAATACAACTAACAAAGCCTTAATCCCACTATGTGTGGGGTCGGCTACATGAATCTTTTTTCCATTGCGTTCTATTTAGTGTCATATCTCTTGGAAACTTATCGTAAGCTTTTTCTAAATCAATAAAAATCAAATGTAGATTTTCCTTATTATCTTTGAACTTCTCCATCAAACTTCTCAATAAATGTATAGCTTCCACAGTAGACCTGCCCGGCATAAATCCAAATTGATTATGAGAAATTTTTGTAATACGTCTTAACATATGTTCAATTACTCTCTCCCATAATTTTAAAGTATGACACACCAACTTATTTTCTCTATAATTCTTGTGCATCCCCTTTATTCTATCCCCTTTATTCTAAAAAATGGGGACTAAAATACTCTTCCTCCACTCCTCAAGCATCTTTTTAGTTTTTGAAATAATATTAAAGACTTTAGTAAGCCAAAAAGCTCCCAAATCTCATAAACATTTCCATACTTAAATTGGGATATCATCAGGGCCTACAGACTTCCACCTTTGGTTTTCTTTAAAGCCTCCTCAACTTCATTTTTACTAATGCGACGGTAAAAATGAAATGTTTAATTATTACTAACGATATTAAGATCACTAAGGTCGATTGTATTTTCAGAAACTTCATTAAAAACTTAAATCATTACGTTTCTTTCTCTTTGTTTGGCTAGTCTATACATATATATTTCACCCTCCTTAATATTTAATCTATTATAGAGATCATTAAAAGCAAAATTTTTAGCCTCACATATTTTTCTTTTAGACACCTTGCGGACCGTTTGATATTTTTCCCAGTGCAGTTAGTTTGGATATGGTGGATGTTAGGAAACCCTAACTATGGATAGACTTAGCTATGATACCAATTAATACCTGCGAAAGAGAAGCAAATATTATTGCTAAAAAATTAGAAGGGTTACAACGGCTCTTAAAACAGGAACAAAACAACAACAAACACCAACGACCCCTAGGGCAAAAAGATGAAAGAGAGGTAGTTTGCAGATGGACAGCAAATAGGTTGGTTGGTTGGGGGTGTGGCAACCAACAATAGAGGGCTGGAATAATTGCGGCAACAGTAAGAAGGATCGAGGGGAATGGCGGCAACAAACAGGTAGGCTGGTGGAGTTTGACGACAGCAAGCGGGAAGGTTGGCAGGGTTTGGTAGTAGCAGGCAGGAAGGTTGAGGGGACTGCAACAAACTACAGGAAGGTGGGATGGGTCTAGTGGCAGCAGTGGAAGGGGAGAGGGGATTGCAGCAGCAAGCTGGAAAGTTTGAGGGACTGGCGGCAGAAAATTGGGATGGATAGGAGAAAAAAATCTGGATGAATCGCCACCTCGAAGCAGGATACAATCAAAATATCACATTTTAGATACAGCCCTAACATCAGGGAAGACGCCAACGGTAAAAAATCTAAAAAGCAAAAAATGAACCCTAATAACATAAAATAATATATGTATAGTAGATAACTAGGAATGGCTCCCCTAGGGTGGCAGCCTCGAACATGAGCCGGCCGGCCCTGCCATACCTTGGCTGAACCTGTTTCACTGTTATCCAGCAGGTTCAGCCCTCCAGGGAGCCCCGCATCACTGCATATTCATAAGAGTTCACATATTTCTGCTGCACGTGTCAGATCACAGAATAAAGATCCTACTCTAATTACAAGACTATCAATGTAGAAAGAGAATTTTAGGAGGAAAAGTGATGAAGCATCATATCTACAGGAAGTAGTAAACAATTCATAAAAACCACTAACAGAAGAATATATGAAGCTGGTATCTGCAAGAATAACTGGTAACTGTCATCACCTCGAATCGAATGGCTGTTCCTGCTGGTATATTTAATCTCATCCCATAAGCTTTTCTTCTATCGAAAAATAAATATGGGTTCACTTCAATAAAATGATAATGACTCCCAACCTGCAAAAAATAAAGTTAAATGGCTATGGTACTTGAAAGATATAATAACAGTGCCTTCTCCGGTTTCTAGTCCATTGCACCAATTGAAAATCATTTAGTTTGACTTTTACTGTTTTTTTTTTCGTAAAAGCAAATATGAGATATATCCTCAGTGTACTGCAGTTTCCGGAAAAAAACTGTCAAGTATTTTAGACTACTGATTCAAGATCACGGTATGGCCACTCTAGTTTCAAAGCTATGAAGTTAGGATAGGATCCTGAAGAAATTAATTTAACATTTCTATTGAACATTGAACAATTTAGAAAAGTGAATATTACCAACAATGCGAAGTTGGCTACTAATGGCAAAATGACATTAAGAAAATGATCATTGAACTGGAAGATTGAATAGGAACTCCGACGTCAGGGTTAACAAGCATGGATTTGCAAGAAAAATTTAGTTTGGAACAAAATAAAAAGCATAGATTTACAGAACAAGAAAAACCGAAGCAAGGAGGTGGAGGGTTCCCAAACCATCAATCCTGCTACTCAAACAACTAAAAAAACATGTCCCAAACTCTAGCAACATAAAAAAAAATTTTAAAAAAATATATCATATAAAAGAGAACACAATTTACAAAGTCAATCCATATTTTAGCTTCTGCAACACGTTAACCTTAAAAATAAAATCAAACTGTATAAATGAGGGAAAAAAAATTGGTCTTCTCCACCCAACAATTCTATCATTCTAAAAATTAACCTAATTGCATTTTGCACCCAAAAAATAAAAAAATGAAAAAAAACAGGGATTTTTACTGCTATACCCCTTACAAACTTTTTTGTTATTGATAGACTACCAACTTTTTCAATATTAATGGTATATCACACCATGCATTTAACCAAACAATTCATGTAACCCAAACCAATACATCACTCCAACAAAATGTTTATTAAGAAGACGAAAGATTTCATTAATATAAGATAAAATTTCATTGATTGATTTTAGAAAGAAAAAAATTTAAATTAGACTCAAATAAAAATTCTCATTTTTAATTATATCAAAATATAAAGAAGTCTTAATGGATAAAATAATGTTAATCCTAATAAAAAAATGATTAAAAAATCAATTGATAAAAATATTTAAAATATATTTAAATCGGTTGGCTATAAACTAAAAAGCTAACATGTATTAATTTTTTAAAATTTATTAGAAATCAGCAAATCCTAAAAAATAAATAAACTAATTTTACAAATGGACTAAAAACACATTACTTAAACAGAAATGATATGTCTAAATATTAGAAGATAATAAGGGTTTAATAGAAAACAAAAATAAATAAATAAATGTTACAAATTAAAATATAAAAACATAATTCTTGTTTTGCGAAATTTTCTTCACAATATAGTTTATTTTAGTTAATCAAGCAAAGATATTTTAATATTTTAATTTTGTTCATATTTGAAGGGTGGCCACATTAAATATTTTTAAAATTTTTAAACAATAAAATTTATTTTTAATCCGTATTTGTTATAAATGAACATGAAGAATTAGCCAAGTTTCAACCATTATGATTATATTAATAAATCTTTTGTGCAATGTATATGAGAATTTTATATGATTTTCACATAAATTTATTATTTCATAAAATTGTTGACAAGCACAGAAAGTTGGTGAAGTAGTTCATTCCAATATTTGTGCAAAATTTATACAAACTTACGAAGATTCTAATAGGATTTATACAAAATCAGAGGCTGAAAAGTAACAACAGATTTAATTATAATGGAGCAGCCATAGTTATTTCCTTGTACAATTGAGCGGCACACATGGATCGGTGAGGTGGTAGCAAGGACCGCATGGATTCATGAGGCACCGGTGTTGTGAGTTTAGGAAGCAAAAAAACATGCAAAATCTGGGAAAGAATTCAGGCCAACAATAGAAGATTGGAGACAAGGGGCAAAATCTTGGGTGAATCCATGCGGATGTTAGTGAGATTTCGTTTTCATACTATCTTTCAACCAATTGAACAAATGAAATCCATTTAAAACGAATCCAAAAAATTTTGAAAGACTACCTTTATTATATCTTTGGTGAGAATGACTGCAAGCTATTCAATTATGATTAGAACACCGTATAAATTAGACTATTCACAATCGTTTCCTTTATAAATCTTGAATAACTTCAAAATGTTTTCAATGATCATGTTGCATGAGATTATATGTAGTATTAATGGTAAACTTGTAATCATAATACAACCACATAGGATCTATCCATTTGATCTTTAAATCTTTGAAGATAATTATTAATCATAGGAATTTACCAGTTCTCGAAGTCATTGATCTAAACCTGTCTTATGCCTATATTTTATTTTGTACTTCCCCCAAATCATAGGGTCATCCCTTAAGAATGTGCAAGAACCTAAAGTTCACCTCCTCTCAACGAGAGATGTCACACAATTTTTATTTGTTATGCTTCAACAATCAAATCATTCCCTCTATCAAATAGAATTCTTTTACCTAAGGTTCCCTTAAAATATTTTAGAATTTTATGCATTGCCTTAAAATCTGTTTTTTATTATTGTGCATAAATTAACTCACCCAATCCATTACATAGGTAATATTAATTCTAATATATGATAAAAAGACGAGTCTTCCCTCAAACCTTAAAAGGAAATTTCTTCTATTATTATCATCTAAAGCATATATATGTTCATCTATATATCTATTTTATAAAACGGTGTGAGCAAACAAGGTGAAAATGATAGCGATCGAATGCGTCGTGCAAATAGAGTCTACGCTTTGACAGACACTAAAGCAGTCCCAAACAACTCCCATTCATGAAACAGACCGTACGAACGTATCCAAGACATCGAAATTACCTAAGACTATATCTTTTATTATCAAAATGAGCAAACATGATGAAAATTGACTAGTTAACGGCGTGACGCCGTGATTTAGACTCCAAATTAATTAAATGCCAGACGAAGTTGCTCAAACAATGATCGATTGTGAAATCAACAGCACAAGCACATCCTAGAAATTAAATTTACCCAAAGAAGATGTTCGTTAAAGTTCAGCGTTTCAGCGTTCGATAATAACACAAAATTTTACACGAGGAATGAGAAAATATTCAAGAAAAAAATACATACAAATAAATACAGGTTGAAGCATAAATGTCAATCATGGTCAATTTGGATTGAAGTCAAAAATCGTCGAAGGAAGATTCTTTGTGAAGATATCTACTAGTTGACCGCTGGATGAGATAAATGGAGAACAATTGTTCCCGGAATCGAGCTTCTCCTTGATGAAGTGACTGTCAATCTCTACAAACTTGATACAATCATGTAGGGCTGGATTATGAGCAATGCTAATGGTAGTTTTATTATCACAGAATAATTGTAAAGGAACACAGATCGACATAAATAACTCGCAAAAAATGATGCGCAACTAGAGAGCTTCACATACTCCCAAGGACAGAAAAAAACTCGGTTTTAGCACTGCTACACGCAACCACCTACTGTTTTTTTGTTTTTTCGAGAGATAAGGTTTCCCCACACAAAGGAGCAATAACCCAAGATAGATCGCTAATTATGAATCGAATCCGACCCAATCAGCCTTCGTAAAAACTACAATATAGCAAGAGATGTGACGAGAGAACAACAAACCTGAGCCAGGTGTGCCTTTTAAATAATGGAGGATCCGGAGGATAGCAATGACATGGTGCCCATATGAGTCATGCATGAACTAACTTACAATACCAACAACGTGACAAATGTCGGGGCGCGTATAGGTGAGGGTAACGAGTTTACCCACAATATGTTGGTAGTGTGTCTTGTTCACCGGAACAACATTGGGAACATCTACGAATTTCTCATTGGGATCCATCAGAACAGCAACCGGTTTGTAAAAAAGAAAGTTTGTCTCAGTTAATAGGCCCATCACATATTTGCACTTCGAAAAGCAAATGCCCCGAGAGGACCAAGCAACTTCCATGCCTAATAAATATTGAAGAGACCCCAAGTCCTTCATTTCAAAAGATCCGGTGAGAATGCCATTAAGAGACTCCAAGACTGGCAGGTCATAACATGTGAGCACAAAATCATCGACATTGACTATGAGGATAATAATATGGCCACTAGAAGAAAGTTGAAAGAAAAGAGTATGATCAGATTAGGCCTGAGAAAACCCATGACCCACTACCACCTCGCGAGGGGATTACTTTTAGTCCATAGAGAAACTTTCGCAATCAGCACATGTATACACCGAAAGCAGTAGAGTCAAAAGCCCGAAAGAAGAGACAAATACACCTCTTTTGTAAGATCGTCGTTAAGTAAAGCATTATTTACATCCAGTTGGAGTAAGGGTCAATCCACATTCACAGCAAGAAATAACATAACGCAAATAGTGTCCAATTTAGCAACCGGAATAAATTTCTCTTCGTAGTCAACTCCATAGATTTGTGAGTAGCTTTTGGCGAACAACCACGCTTTGTTGCTTTCAAAGGATCCATCAAAGTTAAATTTGGTGTTGAAATTCCACCAGCAGCCCACAACTTCCTTTCCAAGAGGAAGATCAACAAACATTCCACGTATGGTTTCATCGAGGGCATTCATCTCATCTGTTACTACAACCATCCATGAAGGGTCTGCTAATGCTGCCTCGATAGTTGATGAAAAAAAATGATCCGATAAGGAAGTGGCAAATGCTTTGTAAGTCGGCGATAAGTTGTGGAATGAGACGTATCTTGCCATGAAGTAAACAGAACATGTTTGATTGCATAACTCGATGGTAAAACTCACCTCCTAATTCGAAGCTAGAGCAATCCCCACAAGTTGAGAGAGTGTAGTCCCGGGGATATCAGCCGAAGTATATTCCAAGACTTGCAAGGAGGCAGTGGTCTCAAGAGTAGGAGCATTGGGACGAATCTCAATTGAAGGTTTGATGCGTCAAGTATAGACATGGAAAACGGATGGAGGAGATGTTGTTATGCTTGGTCGCAGATTCAATGAGACTGCGGGTTCCTAAGAAACAGTGGTTGAGGTATAAGCGGAATATCCATCATAGTCAGAAAAAAAATAGTGTCCAAATAGTTTAGTTCCCCCTCACTTGGAGCAGTGTTAGGGAAGTATAGGAAACAAAGGTCGTTCACCCAATTATTTGGGGTCTTAACTGATGAAGAACTGATTGGTAGGAAAACATGACAACAAGACGAATAACGGGGCTTGAAAATTGTGAATTTTTGTGGGAGCTATTAATGAGATATGTGGCGGTAAGTACATCATTCCAAAAACATTTCGTGACATTAGATTGAAATATAATGGAAAGAGCAACTTCAAGAAAATGTCGATTTTTTTCACCCGGCTATCCCATTTTGCTGAGAAGTTTCTGTATATGAGCTATGATGAAGGATGCCCTTACTTACCAAAAATTCTCTCAATATAGAGTTAAAAAATTTACAGTTGTTATCAATCCGTAGAGCCTGAATTGATGTTTTGAATTTGATCAAAATGAAGGGGTGAATATTTTTAAAGATGACCGCAACTTCAGATTTGTCTTTTAAGATATGGCCCAAGTCATTTGAATGTGGTCATCAATCAATACAAAGAATCACCGGTTATTTGTGTAGCTCGGAGTCCGAGAGGGTCTTCATAAGTCACTATGGACTAGTAAAAAAAAAGCAAGTGTACGAGTGGGGTTGATCAAGATGATGTTTAGCTAACTGACAAATCTTATAATTAAACGTAAATAGATTTTTATTAGTAAACCTTAAATGATACAACTATTTTATTATTGAGAACTAGGATGGCCCAAAAAAAATGTAAGAGCATAATAGGACATTCAGTAGACAAGAAAAAGCTATAACTATTGGATAGAGTATCCTCGTCACCAATGTCTTCCCTATGGAAGAAGTTGAGTCAGGCTACCTGCTTAGCAGCTCCAATCATCCTCCCCGAACGAAAATCCTAAAAAACACAAACATCAGAAGAAAAATGAACAATGCAATCAATGTCATATACCAACTTACTGTCTGACAACGGATTACACTTCAACAAAGGTATGTGTAATCAGATTCCAGAGTCAGCCCGACAGTTGGAATAACATATCTTTTTACTTGCAATGGAACTACAGAAGCCGTCAACAAATTTAATGGTATCTCTCCCGAATCACAGAGAATACGTCGAGAAGGCTTGAGAACATCTTGTTATGTGGTCCGTGGCACCTCAATCAATAATCCACATACTAGAAAAAGCAAAAGCTGTGAGTGCCATGGGAATGTTACCATGACAAACATGGGAGGTCGACAGAACTAAAGAGAAATGACAAAATCCAAGCAGTTTAATTAATTGCTACATCTGACTCTTAATTGAGTCTGGTGATCCCGAGATGTTCTGAGTGGGAGCCGGCTATACTTTCATAGATTCTAAGGTCGTAGCGAGACCTTAGTAGTGGAAGATTTGGCCGAAGGTTTATTCACAAGTTTCCTGTAAAGATTCCAACACTTGTCACAGGTATGGCAAGGTTTGTGACAGAAATTACTTGGGGAGTGATTGGGCCATGATGGCATGGAAGAGAGTTGAGCATTATTGGAGACCAAGGCGGAAGGTTCGGCTAAGGAGTGGATGTGTAGAGAATGACAAGTCTTCAGTTTTCTTCGCAGTGAATCACGATGAATGTTCTCCAAGTTGAAGGAAGGAGATCCTGACCAAGAATATGGCCTTGTACTTCGTCGAGATACTTGTTCGCACTAGCCAATTGAAACACACAATCCTTTTCCACAATTTTTTAGAAGGGGAAAAGATCAATTAGAGACTCCCACGTGTAATCGAAGCAGAAATAACATTCCATCTATAAGGCAATGAATTCATTGTAGTACGGTGTCACCATCCTTGATCCATGCTTCGCCTCGCGAATCCTCTTAGAAACCTCATAAAGTTGGTCGGAATTCCTTGACGTCAAAGTAGGTATCACAAACTATAGTTCAGAGGGCACTTGCAGATGAAAAGGGTACAAACGGCCAATCGAAGTCTCCATGGAATTAATCAGCCATGTCATGACCATTGAATTCTCAACTTCCCATGTTGCATACGTCGGGTCAGTCTTTGATGGTTCACAAATAATACTTGTGAGATGGTAGAATTTTCTGCATCCTTTAGAGTCGTTAGGTTTTGTGGGTGGTGATTATAAAGTTCATGTGATTTTCAGGTGCTCCAGTCTGTGAAGGGATTGAGGTCAGTGTCGATCCTCCGGTGGAGTCAAATACATTGTTAGAAGGAGGCTCGGTGGTGGAGCTCGCCATGAGTCCGACTGAGCCAAAGGTAAGGTTGGGATCTCAAACCATAGAAAGATTCTGGCTACATAAGGAAGAGTCGGCGCAGGAGGTACTACAGGGGATAGATCTGGTAGCAGGGAGGTGCTCTGGCAATCCTAGAGGGAGATTGGGTTGGCTGGAGGGAGATCCGGTGGCTGTAAACAAGTACCGAAAGGATCAACAGCAACAGCCTTTAGAAAACCGGTGTCGGGAAAGCCTACAGAAAAGACAAGTATGAAATCTACGAGGTAAGGTCCCAGTGGAGGGAGAATCAGCATGGAAGAGGGGAACCGACAGCAAGAAAACCCACAGGAAAAGGTTTGTAGAAAGTGTCGGCAGCTAGGGGGTTGTCCGACGGCAGCAAAAGTTAGATCTTTGGCTTTAATACTATGTTGAAATTCAGTAGAATAATTTTATTAATCTCAAAAGGGGTATAAATATAGGATACAAGAGTTATAAAATGGGAAAGGCATAAACTAGGAAATATATAAACAAAGAAATATATAAACTAAGAAATGCATAAACAAGAAAATAAATAAACGAGAAAATATCTGGAAAGCAAAGGAAATAACTAAATGC
The DNA here is from genome assembly GCF_001263595.1 of Phalaenopsis equestris. Lineage (NCBI taxonomy): Eukaryota > Viridiplantae > Streptophyta > Magnoliopsida > Asparagales > Orchidaceae > Phalaenopsis > Phalaenopsis equestris. The sequence goes on along the minus strand of NW_018219465.1, from coordinate 134,800 downwards.
TAATAATAATTAAATAAGAGTTTACCTAATCCATTTATTTGGGTCGTGACCCACTCTGTCCTCTACAATAGCTGCTGATAAAAGTTAACCATCATTACACAAACTAATTATCAACATGTTCAGTTTTAATATAAAGAGTCGAAAATTCTATAATTTCTTATCATCTTTACTGGTGTAATCATCAGTATAATGATTTATCTATCAAAACTTGTAATGTTCTCTTGATTATTTACCTGTTAAAAATCATTTATCATAAGCATTTGAAATTTAACCCAAGACTGTAATAAAGATTAAAAAAGTAATTAGTGTCTGCTTGATTTTTATTTTTCTACAACATATGTAGATATTAAATAATACAAAAGAACTTCTAAGTTCAATTCCATATACTGATATGTCATATAATAATCCTATTGAATACTTTATTTCTTAAATTAGCATTTGATTGTCTCATAAAAATTAACAAGGTAGCTACTTGACAAGTTTCCCTAGACTCGCCTCGAACTCGTCATCTAAAGCACACAGTTTAGTATCATAATTTACTCAAGATTTTAAAAATATCTTAATAAAACTAAATTCAATACTATTACAATCTGAAACATATTTCATGACCAGAAATTGATTCCTCAATACAATCTGGTCCAACTAACAGCCAAAATCAAATTTTCTCCCTAAATTGCTTACGCTCCCATGTAAGATTAGCAGTAATTCATCTAATAAGGGGGAATAATTGAAAGAATTATTAGTTTTAAAATAAATAAAAGTCCCACCTCAACCAAAACTTATCTCAAAATTTTCCACCCTATGAATTTTTTAGTTAAAGTGAAATTTTATTTTAAGAAATATAATCTAAATCAAATCCTTAGCTTAAATATCAAACATCTTCCCAAAACATTCCTTCCATTTATTTTCTTCTTCCACTTCTCCTTTTTCACTTCTTCCTTTATTTTTCCTTCTTGTCCTTCGATTCCAGCCCCCACACAGCAGCCCAAGGGCTGCTCTACGTCTTTTGCTTCCGCCTTGACAGGCGGAATCACAATCCAACTATATTACCTTTTATTTAAATAGATGGGGTGCAGAAAAAAAAAACTGACTAGCAAGTGCAGGGAGATTCAACTTATTATACATATAATAAAATATAAATTCACTTTCATTCCAATGCTGCATGCACTTGTAAGTGGAATTCCTAATATCTACAGTAATTCGGCATCTAAATAATTAAATTTTAGTTAATTTAATAAATTATTTATTTAGTATTTTTATACAACTAATTATATTAATAGTTTACAAATAGTATTACATATCAATTTGATGGACACAAAATGCAAAATTTATAAAAATAATTCGGATCCATTTGGGGAGGAGAAAAAAATTGGTTATATTTTAAGTACACTTAATTAACAGGTTTAGCCGAAAGTGGGCATACACTTAAATTGTCACACAAATGCACTTTTCTTAGCACGGTGAATAGGCCCAACATTTCTGTACATTTTTGTAAGTAACACTATGCACGGATATGACACTAGGAGGCTACTGCATTTTTTAAAGACGGAAAAATTACATAGAACCAAAAAAGGCTAACGATTTTAAATAAATGCATGATTAAGGACCTGTTTGGGGCAGCTGCAGCTTATTGAATAATTTGCTGATAAGCTGATTAAAAATAATCTGTTGATAAGCTAGGTGCGTTGGCTGTTATAAATTTTTATTTTTTTTGGAAAAGTCAGACCGCTGCCAGAAAGTTGTCATCGCACCTAGATAGATGCGGAGTTTTCTAGATGCGGTGTGAAAACGTTATTTTCAGCATTTTGAAAATGCATAAGCTATCAAAGCGCAGTTTACCCAAACAGGTCAGGTGCGTTTTCAAAATGTCACCGCACCAAATAAGCTGCACCAAACGGACCCTAAGTAAAAGAAGTATAATACAAAGTAAGGAATTAAAGAATTTGAGTAGAACTTGAATACATAATTTGACAATATGCAACTCTATAACTTATCTCTAAGCATAAATGAAACCTACAAGGAGCTCGTTAGCTCGCCAATGAGTATAAACTCGACCCTCTATTGAAGACTTGAATTGCATTATAAGCCATAAATGAAACCTACGAGGAGCTTGTTAGCTAGCCAATGAGTATAAACTCGACCCTCTATTGAAGACTTGAATTGCATTATAAGCCATAAATGAAACCTACGAGGAGCTTGTTAGCTAGCCAATGAGTATAAACTCGACCCTCTATTGAAGACTTGAATTGCATTATAAGCCATATGATACCAGAGTTAACCTAAAAACCCATGATTAGGGAAAAGTAGAAATATATTGCTTTTATTTGGTGAATGTTTCCGATGTTGATTTGGACAATATATGTGTATGTGGTGTTATAATTTATGGAACACTATAATTTTTGTAAGAAGTTAAAAGGGACATTATTTTAGAATAACTTAGATTAGCGGCCAGACAAGCATAAGAGATGATAATTGTGATAGTTATTCAAAGAGGCTACCCCTCTTTTTTGCACTCTCTTACATTTGAATTCTCATGTTGTAAAAGAAATCTTTAGGTGTTGTCATCTAGAATGAAGGTAAGACTCCATCCTGAAAAAATGTTGTGTTGGACTCCCTCGCTCTCTAAAATCAGCAAACAAAAAATAACATGTAAGCCAAAATCAAACTTCATGTAAATCTATTACATCATAGTCAAACACATGGAAAGACATAATGCTAGCACAAGCTTAGCAAACCATGACTGCACTTGCTTGTTTTTCATGCAAGGGCAAAAATCTACACATATTTCTTTGCGTGGGGAAGATGATAATGTCATACCATCAAATAAAAATTAGTACAGATTTCTATTGGAACTGGGGAAGCAAAAATATTTGTGTTTATCGTGTAGGTATGAAAACAGATAAATGTTTTCTTCAGATGATGGGGATGAAGACATTGAGTAGCCAAAATAAACACCCGCATGTGCTTTTCTTAGCGCAGCCGAGAAAGTCTATTATTGTGATTGTTTTCATATAGGTTCGATGACCCATAGCACTTATTAAGAGCATGGTTGGATGAAAATTTAAGGGGTCAAAAAAGTCGGTGGTCCTTTCAATTTTTTTTAATGAATAGTTGTTTAAGAGGAATTAAATCTTAATGTAATACAAGATGATATATGCTGACCTTTTATACCTCGTAAATTAAACAATTATCTATGGAAAAATTAGTTTTTGAAACTAATGTTATTAAATTTTTTATTTTCCCTTTTTTATTATTCTTAATATTTAATTTATTTAATTTTATATATTTTTTAATAATTATTCCATGTCCTACATTGTTAATAATAGAATGTCTCGTGTCTAAGTCGTCTCATATCATTGTTGCGTTGTGTCTCTAGACATGTATGTATGAATGAATGTGTGTACATGTACGTTTTGAGAATAGAACGGAATAATTTTATTGATATGAAAGGGGATATAAATATAAGTTACATGAATTCTAAAATAGAAAAGACATAAAATAGTAAATAATCAAAAAGGATATAAATCAATATTAATAACTTCTAACATTAAATAGAAAATAACCTAAAGATAAATAAATAAATATTAATAGCTTTTAACACTCCCTCCTCAAGTCGAAACATAGATTTCAATCATGTTCAACTTGGATTTGAACTCATCAAATAAAGAGTAAGAAAGATATTTTATGAAGTAGAACCTGAAGTCTTCATCCCCGAGGCATTTAGGGATACTCCTAGTTCACTCCGGTTGTCGTTGACTATAACTTCTTCAACTACTATAGGTAAGTGAAAGACTACTACAAAGAAAAGTTGACAACCTATAGGGAAAATTACAGGGTATGGTCTGCAATGAAAAAACTCAGGAGGGCTTGTTGCAAGAAAAAGCTTCGGAGGAGGGCTAGTCATAGCAAAAAGCTCCAAATGAGAGTCTGCTGCAAGACAAAAATCCGGAGGGCCTACTGCAGAAAAAACTCTAGAGGACCTGGTGCAGAAAAAAACTCAGAAAGAGGGTCTACTACAGGAAAAAAAAAATCTAGAGTCTACAATAGAGAATTTCGTATGTAGGTGGAAGTCTGTAGTAGGAAAGTCTTACGAAAAGGGTATGCAGGGAGTAATCCAGCTTAGGTTCATTGTCTATCAGATCTAGAGATTGGAGACGCCTACATCTCTCTGCTATGGCAATGGGGCCGTCGGTGGTAAATCCATCACATGGCGTCAAAAAAAGTCATTTGCTTGAGGCAGAATCTCTCGAGCAAGGGATAAGACGAAACCATGGCTGCAACAAGGCTGACAGCATAGCAGTTGTCGATGAAGAGCACGAGTTGAGTGGGCCTCAGCATGAAACCAAGACTTGCAGAAGAAGGAAGTTGTGTTTCCATAGCGATAAGAGGTCAGGAAGCACAACAAATTCTCAAGGATGTCTTCCAAAACTTGGTCGGAGAACGGATGTGGCTGGTCAGCGAGGGTAAAGAGGGGTTGAGCGGTTCCGAAGGGACTTAAGGACCATCGCTCGTCATCACGATCATTACAGTTGCCATTATCCAAGAGTTGCTCGAAGGTTACTGTTTGCTGCAGATTTAAGTTTTGCTAGCCCAAGGCAGTTACTTGTTGTTTGTTGCTTGCTGCAGAGATGAAGAATCCCACAATTTGCTAATTGTTGTTTGCTGCAGGAGATGAGGTATTCAAGCTATGCTTGCTGACTATGGGAGCGACTGTTCTGTTACCTGGGAAGAAATTCTCCTATGGAAACTTCTGTTGGATGCTCCTATGTGAGTGGTGGTTCTATTGCCTAGGAAATAGATCTCCTACATAATATTTTGTTGGCTGGTCCTGCGGCTATTCTGTTGCTCGGGATGTAGTTCTGCTACAAGAACTTACTGCGAGAAGGAGCAGCTACAGGAAGGAGCAGTAATCTTGCAGATGGTTTGCAGGCTACGAGAGGTAGACAAAGTGGCTGAGGAGGTGCCTACAAGTTGTCGACTGCAAGGAATAGGAAGTTTCCAGTGGCAAGAGATCTTCATCTCTTCCGCCGGAGATTAAGGTTTGTTTCGTGGCACTGATACCATGTACTTTTCGAGAAAAGAGTAGAATAATTTTATTAATATGAAAGGGGTATAATTACAGGTTACCTTAATTCTAGAATTGGAAAAACATAACATCCATATCTCCAAGTTTACAATTAATAAATTCCTAATAATTACCTGAAAATAAAAGGAAAAACATAAAATAGAAAACACAAAAAATAAGAAATAAACGGAAAGTAAACAAATCAATACTAATACCTTCTAACATAAAATAAGAAATAACCAAAAAAATAAATAAATCAATACTAAAAACTTCTAATAATACCTAACTTAATAAACAGTCTTCATTTCCCATAATTCCTCTCCTACTAACTTAATAATAATAATTACTAACAAATAACCAATACTAACAACTTAATAGTAACTTCTAATAACTCTTCTACTTCATTAGAAGAGGAGAACCCATTGGTAGCAAAACTTGGAGCAATGTTAGCAGAGAAAGAAAAAAATCTGATGTCATAGAAAAGATGTAAGAGTTAGAGCTAATGAATTAATGTATATGAGTTTATATATTTGAATTCTTGCGTTTAATCTCAATTAAACTAAGAGATACCTTTCTCTTTCCAATTTGTTGTGACTACAGGCAATACGAATAGAGAGAATAATTTTCCTTTGCTGAAGGATAGGAAAAGGAATTATAAGGAAAAAAGAAAAGCTTATATGAGAAGAAACCATTTTGAGTTAAGACTTTTATTAAAATTTTGTCTGTACTAAATTAAAATTTATTAAAGAGTTCCATACAATTAAATGAATCTGTTTTCGCTAGTCTATTTACATTATAAAATTGTGCTTGAGGTGAGCCTAGAGAAAAACATTATCGTGAGGCTAACCCGAATGCAAAAATAAATAAAAAAACAACGATCTATAGAACATATATTTGCTACTGTTTTTTAGTGAATCGGCTTGTTATGTGTTGGCATTCAGAATTTCTCATACATTTAGCATATTTGAGCATGTTAGCAAAAATTAGTTCATATAAAAGTTTAGCTATTCATTTCTAATTCATAGAATTCTTATAGAAATACAACATCAATTATAAATATTGATTATGACCCGTCACACTATATTTTCCATGCATTTTATTAAAATTACTATTAACTTGTTCATTCATGTTAAACAATAACAGCAATGGGTAAAAATAATCAAAGAAATGGCATGTTAGACAAATATAATATGACATGCACAACTGAAGGCCTGAGTTTTTTTATGATGGTTTGCCAACTTTATTGATGACCATATTAAAACAAGTTGGATATGTCGTATGAAGAAAAAAATCTGAAACTGCACAAATTTTTCAGTCCTATAATATTATTTCCACTTAGTTCCAATGCAAAATTCAAATTTTCAAAACTGATAATACAAAAGAATATTTCAATTCTATCAATGGACCCTATCTTGCAAATAATGGAATCATCCATGTGAGTTCCTGTGTTGAAACTCAATAGAATATCTCGAGGTATCTAAGTCTATAATACTATCTCACAAGGTCTCAAAAAATTTTTGGGCAGATGTTATGCTTAGTCACCTATCTCATTAATAAAATGACAAGCAGAGTCCTTGGCTTCAAAGTCATTCTCAATGTTGTGATAGAAAATTACCCTCATGTCCTAGCTTTCTCATCTAATCTTCCTCTAAAAATATTTGGATGTCTCTTTTGTTCACATTCACCAACCAAACTGCACAAAGCTTGACCCAAAATCCATCAAATGTATCTTCATTGAGTACGCTTCCCACAAAAAAAGGTACAAGTAATATTCTCTCATTACAAAAAAAAAATATTACAACTCCATGAATATTACCTTCTTTGAAAACAAACCCTACTAACCTAAACATGACAATCAAGGCGAGTTTGGGTGAATATCAAACATGGGACGCTATTCTGGATAAACACACTGATCTAGAATTATTATAACCTATTCAACTTCCCTTCAAATCATCTTTTCTTTAAAGTTCCACCAGTTGTGAACATCCAAGTTGGGATTGACAACATGGAACTTCATGTGTATAGTAGGAGAAAGAAATCCATTGAGCAGGATACAGACAATATGTAAACATAGAATTATTCACAACCTAACCTGAGTTCATATATCTCTTAAGTTTCAAGGGAGGTGGAATCCAATGAAGAAGAAAAGAAAATTTTACAAATTATTATATCCAGGATTATGCTGAATATGAAAACTTATCAACTTATAGAGCTTTTGTATTTAATCTTGATAGTGTGCAGATACCAAAGTCCTTTAATGAACCACTTCAAATCCAAAATGGAATAAGACAGCTGAATAGGAGATCCAAGCTATTGACTTAAATGGCACTTGCATCTTTACAAAGCTTTCCCGAAATAAAAGACATGTTAGGTGCAAAAAGGTGTTCAATGTCAAGTACAAAGCAGATGGGAGCATCAAAAGACTCAAGGCTAAGTTGGTGGCCACAGGTTTCACTCGGTTTTATTGGATAGACTATTAAGAGATTTGCTCTAGTGGCCAAGTTAAACACTATAAGAGTGTTGTGAAAAATGACGACAATAAAGCAATAACCGGATCGAAAAAAAAAATCGCAAATCAAAAAAGAACACAAATTTATGTGGTTCGGCAAATTGCTTACGTCCACGGAGCTGCAGAGGATTTTATTAGGTTGATAGTTTTTTCGGGTTAGTTGTCTGTACTGGTTACTAAATGCAGAAAGTTGTATTGGATTTAGAAGTTTGAACTGGTGACTAGCTGCAAAAATTAAAGATCGAAGTTTTTGATGCATCAGCTTGTATTGTTGTTTCAGGTTTTACCAATTTTGATGCATCAGCTTGTATTTTGTTTCAGGTTTTACCAATTTGATGCATCAGCTTGTATTGTTGTTTCAGGTTTTACCAATTTGATGCATCAGCTCGTATTGTTGTTTTCGGTTTTGATGCAAAAATTTTTTGGAGTTTTGGTTTTAGGAATTTCTGCAGCTTAATTATTTGAGAGCATGTTGTAGTAATCTTACACATTTGAGAGCTTATTTGTAGCTATGTAATCTTACAGATTTACTTAAAAAAACTTTCGTGGATTGTCTTCTGTGGATTTAGGCCATTGGCTGAACCACATAAATCTTTTGTTTACCATTTTTTTTTTTATTTAAATTGAAACGTTGTAGAAATGTTGGTTGTCGATGTTTATTTATAATATGATCTTTTAGTTTTAAATTGCAAAATATAATTTCATAAGTTGTGGAATTGATATGGATGAAGTTGAGCTATTTTTTTTTACACATTTAGCAAATACTTATTTTCCTTTGTTCCCTAGAGTTCATGTCTAAGATGTCTAAAGGGGGTCCCTCCACAATGTGCGATAAAGAAGTTACCAATATATTTTACGATCTATGTATTAAGGAAATTGAACTGGGAAACAGGCCAACTGCGTATTTTAATAAGGAGAATTGATAAAATATTGCTAAGAGGTTCAAAGAATTGACTGGAAGAGATTACGACAAACTTAAATTCAAAAATAAATGCAATCAATTGAAGAAAGAATGGAAAATATGGAAGGAGCTGAAACGTGGCTCTACCGGATTGGGTTGGGATCCCGTTAAACGAACTATCGATGCTCCAGATGAACGGTGAGCTGAAAGATTTGAGGTATTAAATACAAATGTATTTTCTTAATTTCATTATTTTTTAGTTAATGCCTAAACTCCTCTAATAAATGTCTTATATTCCAGGTAATGTCCACTGCCAAAAAAATATAGGCAGTGAGAAATTGAGCCAGAGTTCGAGAAAAAACTGGACATAATGTTTAAGGAGGTTGTCGCGACTGGAAAGAATTCATTCAACCCAAGTGAAATGGGATTTTCAGGGATACCAGATGACTTGTCACCTGAACAGGTCATAGCTGATGATGAAGGGCCTAGTATAACCAAAAGAAGATTAGAGAGTCCACTTCCATGTCCAAGAGGCCTAGGCTTGGCAGGAGGACGAAAGAGAAGGATAATTTATTTAAAAGCACATTTCATGAACTAATTGCTGCTTTTTCAGCTCCACCTCCCCCTGACAGCACCATCTGGGACTGCATTGTCATTTTAGACACTATTCCAGAAGTAGCTGCTGATATACGCTTTCAAGCAAAATGTGTTACAAAACTTGAGGACCCTACACGTAGGCAAATGTTCATGGCCCTACGGCCCGAGCTGCGCCTTGAAAATTTACGTGTTTTAGTAGAAGAATAAGATTATGCGCCTTGAATATTTACGTGTTTTAGTAGAAGAATAAGATTATTTTGTAAAACATGTCAGTAGATGTATTACATTTTATGTACTTCATTTCCGGATGCTTTGTCATCTACGTGTTTTAGTAGCGCCTTGACATCTACAAGTAACTCTTTTCTCTCTCTCTCTCCACACTCCTCTCTCTCTCTCTCTAACCTCCAACCAAGAGCCACGTTGAAGAATCAAGGAGAAGACAAAAAACAGAAACAAGAAATCTCCCTTTTCATAAGTATACAGGAAGAAAGAAAAAACCTTTTTCTTGTCCTTTTCCTTGTAAGCAACAGAAGCGTATATCAGGCAAAAGGTGGTCCCCTGCCCCTTTTGCTTCAGTAGAAGTGGAGTGAGGGTGAGAATTGAGTCTGGCAGGCATTTGCAGAGGCAATTTATAACAACCTAAAAAACCCACTTAAGGAAATAGCTAAAGCAGCAGGCAGGAAGAGGACCCGCGTGAAGCATTTTTGGTGGAACGGCGTGAAGCAACTTTGGCGGGAACAGTCTCCATAAACCCAATAATTTTCCGACTTGGAGACTGAGACACTGACTGCACTATCCACTGACTGCGTCATCTTTTTCCTCAAATGTGATATCCTCCACCTCAGCAACTCAAAACTCCTGTCTTCAAGCTAGAAGACCAACTGAAGTTGAGCACAACTTCAGCTTCTCAAGTGTAACACATTTTGCCAATATATCAGCAGAGTTCTTATTTCCACAAATTTTCTCAAGTAGCAACTGTCCATCATCTAACAATCATCGAATGAAGTGATACATGATCTGAATGTGTTTGGTCCTGGATTGAAATGTTGGATTCCTAGCTAAGAATATGACGCTCTATCATTGTAGAGAGTGCCCTTTTGTGCCACCTTAATTCTTCCAAGAAAATTTGCAGTCATATCATCTCCTTTGCAGCCTCTGACACTGCAATATACTCAGCTTTTGTAGTGGAGAACGAAACTGTCTTCTATAGATTTGAGTCTCATGACACTACAGTATCACCAAGTGTATAAACATTACGTGTAGTACTCTTCCTACTGTCAATGTCTTCAACGAAATCTGTATCGACATAGCCCTGTACCTCTAAGCTTTTTCTTGAGAAACACAAGCAGGTTTCTGAGGACCCTCTTACATATCTCAAGATCAACTTCACAGTTTTCCAATGTTCATTTCCTAGATTACTCATGTATCTGCTCACAACTCCCATTGCATCGGCGATATCTGGTATGATGCAGTCTAGTTCCTCCTCTGACTTGGGAGCTTGATTTTTGCAGAGTTTGAAATGACTGCCCAAGGTGTGTCGACTGATTTAGCTTTATCCATATTGAACCTACTAAGCACTTTTTTCACATATTCAGCCTGTGAAAGCCTCAATTTGCCTCAGACTCTGTCTCTGACAATCCTCATGCCAAGAATTTGCTTAGTCGCTCTCAAATCCTTTATTGCAAAGTGCTCTACATCTACTTCTTCAGATTATTGATCCCATCAATGTTGGCCCTGCAATAAGCATATCATCCACATACAACAGTAGGATGATATAAGAGTTGTCAAAGTACATAACATAACAATAGGGATTTGTCTAATATCTATTCTACCATGTATTGAGCATGAATTTATCAAACTTCTTGTACCACTATGAAAGAACTTACTTCAGGCCATAAAAGCTCTTCTTCAGTTTGCAAACTTAATTTTCTTTTTCATATACCACGAACCCCTCAGGCGGTGCATGTAGCTGTATTCTTCAAGATATCCATGAAAAAAAGCTATATTGACATCTAACTGCTCAAAGAATAGAACTTCAGTAGCAATCATAGCCCGCACCATTCTGATGGATGTGAGCTTAACCACAGGAGAAAAAATCTCAGAATAGTTAATGCCCTGCTCTGTTGAAAATTTTTTACAACAAATCTAGTCTTGTACCTCTTACTGCCATTAAACTCAGTCTTCACTCTGTACACCCACTTGTTGTGCAATGCGTTCTTCCCTGGTGGAAGTCTTGTCAGCTCTCATGTCTGATTTCATAGCAGGGAATTCATCTCCTCTATCATGTCCAGCTCCCACTTGCAAGAATTCTTATATGTTATGGTTTATTTATAGCTCTGTGGTTCTCCACAATCTATCAGGGAAATAGTTCAAAGTTAGTGAGTAACGTTGTTGAGAACTCTTGCTCCTGACTGACCTGCGAACGGTACTTGTAGTGAATGACTCTGAACCTGACTGCGGAAAAATAGAAATGGGTGTTCTGGACCCATTCTCCTTGTCATTCACATTTCTGTCATGTACTGTGACCTCTGGTATATCGTCAATCCTTACAAACTCCAATTCCTGAGGAGTTGCTTCAGAATTTATACAAGTCTAGTCATTGTACATTATCTTCTCATTAAAGATCACAATTCTGCTTCAAATAATCTTCCTCCGATCTTGATCATCCCAGAAATGATAGTCAAATGTTTTGTTTTCATAGCAATTATATAACAATTCTTTGACCTAGTCTCAAACTTGCTACAAGCATCAGAATTGATTAGAACATAAGAAAGACAGCCAAAAGTTTTAAGATGAGAAAATTTGACCTCATTGTCGCTCCATACCTCCTCATATAATTCAGTCTAATGGGACGGGTGACCCCCTGTTGATCAAGCAAATTGTAGTGTCGATCGCATCTGCATAAAAATTTAGTGGTAGTCTGGCGTGCAATCTTATGTTCCTAGCACGCTCATTGATGGTCTTGTTCATACGCTTTATAACTCCATTTTGTTGTGGTGTCCCCGGGATGGTCTTCTTTATTTTGATACCCTGAGCTGCACAGTAGTCCTTGAACGCACCATCGATGTATTCACCACCATTGTCGGACCTCAAACATTTAAGTTTTAAGGTTTTCTGTCTCAATCATGGTCTTCCCAGTCTTGAACATTAAATACATCAGATTTATACTTCATGAAATAAACCCATAAATATCTGTTGTGGTCATCTATGAATGTGACCTGGAAGCGAGAGCCTCCAAGTGATGCCACTAGGGAAGGCCCCCACACATCGTTATGTACAAGTTCTAGTTTTCCTGCATTTGGCGATCGGTCACTTTTCAGGAAACTAATCCTCTTTTATTTCCCCATAAAGCAACTCTCACACATGTCGAGATAAATTAACTTCAATTCGGATAGCTTGTCTCTGGACTAAAGTTCTTTCATGTCTCTCTGACTCATGTGTCCAAGTTTGCAATGTCACATGTATGTTGTGCTCTATGCAGCTATAATATTAACATTATTAATTAAACTAATAGTCATATACATTGTACCAGTTTTCTTAACTCAAACCAGTACCAGTGTTCCTTTAGTGACCATCCAAGTGCTATCTGAGAACACTACTAAATGTCCTCCCTCATCGAGCTGCCTAACAGAAATTAGGTTTTTCTTCAGCTCATGAATGTGTCACCTTTTACAAGATCCATTTGTTCTTTTTATGAAATGTAATTTCAACATCTTCCATCCCTAGCACGTTTAAAGTTTCTCCATTAGTCAGATACACCTTCCCAAATCACATTAACTCTCGGTTGGAAGATGTATGAAAAGAAATCTCTGAATCAGTATCCAGTCGTCAACAGAGCCGTGAACTGCAAGCAATAGTATATTTTCCAGTCGTCAACAGAGCCGTGAACTGCAAGCAATATTATATTTTGCACTTCTTCAGTTACAGCATTAACACTAACGTTCTCCGTCTTCTTAAGATTTTTATAGTTCTTCTTTATTTGGTCAGTTTTGCCACAATTCCAACAAGTTGTTTGATGACCAGGTTTTGATTTGCTCGTTTTTGTGCTTTGATTTTGATTTTTCTCTTTTTGAGTTCCTGTCTTGTGATCTCCCTCTGGAATCAACATTCAATGTTGAACTCGAACCAGAGGACTCGCCAGAATCATTCCAGCGCGCCTCCTCAACAAAAAATCAAATCATAAATATCATTATATTTCAACTTAGTTTTACCTGCAAAGTCATTAACTGTCATTCACATGGATTCGCAGCTATTTGGCAATGAAACCAACAATATCAGTACATGTATCTCATCGTCAAAATCAATTTCAATAGACGATAATTGATTTGTGATTGTGTTGAATCATTCAGATGTTGAGCGACAGACACACATTCCGTCATCTTTAAGTTGAATAATTTTTTCATCAGGTGGACCTTGTTATTCACCGATGACTTTTCATACATATATGATAAAACTGTCATGAGATTTATAGTTGTCCTCTCCTTGAAGACGCCGTAGGCAACGGATCTCGACAGAGTTAATCGAATAACCCCCAGAACCTGTCGACCCAACAGATTTCAATCAGCCTCATGTATTTCTGAATGGAGATCTCGAGAAATAAGTACATATGGAAATCCTACGATGACTGAAAAATGACTCGAACAAATACCAAAATTTGTAAACTAGAAAGTCATTTTATGGTTTCAAACAATCTCCAAGGGCTTCGTTTGACAAAAGTATAAACTAAATGGATACATACAATGTCAAACAGATCATACACTATTCATAAAGCATATACAGGTAAAGTAAGCAGATATACCTATTATATATGTAAATATAATTCTGACTTTTGGTGATGAAAAAGAGATTAGGAAGATTAACGAGGTTTTTTGTCACTGAGTTTGAAATTAAAAATCTAGGAGCGATAAGATATTTTCTAAGCATGGAAGTGGCCAAATACAAGATAGGTATTGTGATATTCTAAACAAAGTATATCCTAGACCTTACTAAAAGAGACTGGAACATATGATTTTCAAAAAAAAAAAAAGTTACATTCAAGGGGAGAAAAACATCAATGGAAAAATGATAGATAGTAGAGACTAGTGGGTAAGCTTATCTGACTATCACACAGTAAATATGATATTGCTTACTCTATCGGCATTATAAGTCAAGATATGAATAGCCCAAGCGAAGAATATTTGAAAATGGTTCATAGAAGAGTGAGGTTTGTTAAGAATAACCCTAGCAAAAATTTATTGTTCAAGATATTAGATAACAAGGAGATAGAGTTCCAATGATGCTAGTTGGACAGAAGGTTGACTTTTGGGTATTGTTCTTAAGTTTGAAGAAATATTGTCACTTGGAGAAGCAAAAAGAAAGCATTGGTCTTTAGAAGTAGTGCAAAATCTTAGTACTAGGCACTTGCCTTTGAACTTTATTAAGAAATGTGGATCCAAAAAGGTTACTAAATAAGTAGGGATAATCCACTGTCAATTCCATAAAGATGTTCTATAACAACCAAACCGCAAATAGTATTGCAAAATATCATGTGCATCATAACATAACCAATAAAATTGATAAGATTTTACCTTCGAAAAGATCAATGGAGGTATTATTCACTTAATCAATATTCTAACTCAACTTTAAGTTACTGATATCTTCACTAAATCTCTGCCTTCAAACATTGATTTGAATGTCACGTTGGGTCTTTTACAATAGCATGACTCAGCTTGAAGGGGAGAGTAGAATTCTAAGTTTCATATTTTAGTTTTATTCTTTTTTTATTTCCTTCTCATAATGTCATTGTTGACCTCATTTTTGTGAGGTCTTTTCTTCTCCTCCTTAGAGCCTAGGTTCTAGCTCTAGAAATTCCTATGGACCATTCCAGCTAATTCCTATTTTCCTTTGATGTCTAACATCTTTGGCACAAGACCATCGTCTTATGAACGAGCGGTTATGGGCTATGTTGCGTAGATTCAAGGAAAATGTTCCAAATAGGACTTCAAGCCTTAGGAA
>NW_018219465.1:115483-116356 GCF_001263595.1 Phalaenopsis equestris | reverse complement strand
ACGAGTGCTTGCGGTCCCCCTCATCCGAATTTTGTTTCTTTGTTTTATCGAAGCTTTGGGACAGAGCACTCGTGATACTTTTTCTTTCTTTCGTGATTTCCCCCAGGAGTTTTTTGAGGATTTTCTTTCACTTGAGTTTTTTTCGTCGAGTCTCTCGAGTTTTTGGGCTTTTCCTCGGATTTCCTGGATGACGTTTTCTTCCGGACTTTGCTTTTGGAGATGCATTTAGGCTTGTTATACTTAAGGAACATCGGATCTCACGGGCGTACAGGTTTGCTTTACATTTTTTTCAGCATTTAATTTTTCTATTTCTACCTGATCGACTCGTGGACAACAAAAATTTCAAAAAAAAAGAGAAAAAAATAAGTTTTGATAAACTATTTCCAAACATAAAAACATACTTTTCTACGAAACAAAAAAAAAATGATAACCTTTCTTTGCATGTTTGAAACTTGTGTGTATGTCAAAAACATAAATTTTAAAAAAATACATTTTAAATTTGGTTGTCCACCTGACGAATACCTGTTTAGGCTGGGAAATAGCCCCCTAAGTGAGGTTCAAGACACACTTCTAGACGAGTGGTGGGTTCTATACGTTCGGGTGACCGAGTAGCCTTCGTGGATCCTCGAGAATAAATATATTTGAGCCTAGTCACATACGAGTGCTTGCGGTCCCCCTCATCCGAATTTTGTTTCTTTGTTTTATCGAAGCTTTGGGACAGAGCACTCGTGATACTTTTTCTTTCTTTCGTGATTTCCCCCAGGAGTTTTTTGAGGATTTTCTTTCACTTGAGTCTTTTTCGTCGAGTCTCTCGAGTTTTTGGGCTTTTCCTCGGATTTCCTGGATGGCGTTTTCTTCCGGACATTGCTTTTG
>NW_018219465.1:85017-114636 GCF_001263595.1 Phalaenopsis equestris | reverse complement strand
TGTTCCTATTTTGAGTCATTCCCATTTGATTTTCCCATGTCCAATCGTGAAAACCTAAACATTGAAATCTTGAAAGCAAAACCACCTGATCTTAATCGAGAGTTATCTTAAGTGATTCCGATTATTTAAGATGTAATTAACTATAGGGGCTTGCCTTTATAGGGAACCAGGAACCCAGATAAAATAAACCTTATCTAATTTTTATGTTAGATAGGGGAACTTGTTGGCCTTTTTATAAAAGTATTTCGCAGACCAAACGGATGTCACAAATTGTTTAGTCTAGATGATTAAATCTCTATTACAAGTGATATTTATTCTTCGGGATAAATGTATTGCTTGTAGTATTGTATTAAATCATCTAAACTATTTAAAAATATGAGACTCGTTTGGTCTCATTTATTTTAAAAATTAAAATGTTACTTCTTTAAAAAAGTTATATTTATATTTAAATTATTTTCAAAATCACAAAATCACCTTTTCAAACTACGAAAGTGAAATTGAACAATAAAACGGCCGACAGTCATATTTCTTTCCTTCTTGAGTATGTTTTCTTTGATAAGTTGTAAATAAAGTAATTAATCTTGCCCTTTTCGTTCCTTATTATACAAGAATAGTTGTAATTTAATTATTGAGAAATAATAGAACATGATTTTCTCGACCTTTCTACAGTATTAGTAAGGGCTTAATGAATAAGATGGAATATTATTAATAATGAATTATTTGTAAACGGATACCAATAAATCTGAAAATTTGCAGCGGCATGCTTAAAAAAATCATAAAATGTTTGGATGTTCCTTGAAATGTTCAATATTGATTTAAATGAAGCATTAAATTATCTTTCATGACATCATCTAGTTAATAAAAAGAAAAGAAAATACTTTGTGCAAAGCAGGGATCAGTACATTCAAGAATTGAACCAAAGTTTAAGAATACAAACAAAAATTGAAAAATTAAAATATAAAATCAAACCGATCAATTAGATCACTTTTAATTTGGCTTTTCATTATGACAAAAAAGCTTATACTCGTCTTTGATATCTATGTCTAAAAAATAAATAAAAGGTAATTATTTCCAGTTTATTAAGCCTTCCATCATTAGATTAAATGTTTGGATGTTGCTTGAAATGTTCAAATATCGATTTAAATGAAGCATTAAATTATCTTTCATGACATCACTAGTTAATAAAAAGAAAAGAAAATACTTTGTGCAAAGTAGGGATCAGTACATTCAAGAATTGAACCACAGTTTAAGAATACAAACCAAATTTGAAAAATTAAAATATAAAATTAAACCGATCAATTAGATCACTTTTAATTTGGCTTTTCATTTTGACAAAAAAAGCTTATGCGCGTCTTTGATATCTATGTCTAAAAAATAAATAAAAGGTTATTATTTCCAATTTATTAAGCCTTCCATCATTAGATTATTTATCAAAACATAAACATAAATACATGAATGATGATGGATGATTGAGATATGCTTAAAAAATTGATGGATATTCGAAACATGACAGTCAGAAGTGTCAAATATCTATTATTTATTTATTAAACCAATTTGGTTCATATTTTTCTGAATGACAACAATAACTCAAAACCTAAACTAAACCATATATGATCATCTTAGTCAATAAAGAAGTACACGTAATGCAATGAAGATCGATTTCTTAACCAAAATCTCAAACCTAGACCAAAGTGATTTGAACTAAATAGTATTTTCAGTTAATAGAATTTTTTTGTTCACACCTAACGCATAGAAGGGTGAAACAATTCAGGAAGTATTTTCTCTAAAAATTTATGAATATGATAAAACAACAAGTACATGAACAAACTACCTGAATGGGTCTGTCTGCCTTATTTACAACTTTCAGCATAACAGATCTTCTTCCCAAGTTTAGTGCAATATTCCCAGAGCCACAAAGGATTTCACCAGGTAAAGTACCATTCACGTTCCCAGCAAACAAATCAAATGAAGGAACTGCAAAAAATTTACAAATCTCAACAACAAATTCATACTACGCTGAGGCTCGTCATCAATCAGAATGAAATGCAAATAGATTGAATGTCAAGTTTTACACTCCCCGGAGAAGCCCATATTGTTTAAAAAAAATACATTATCAGAATAAGAAAGTAAAGCTTCATTGAAAAGTTGATCAGTACTCAGATAAAAGATTAATGTAACACGAGCCTGGAGCCTCTCCCAAAATAAATGAAATTCTTTTCACTTACTCTAAACACAACTTTATAATAAGTAACTATAACTTAAATGCAGTTATGTCACAAATAAGCCGCCCAGGACTATATCAAGGAGCGAAAAAATTCTATTGCAATAAAAAATAAATATAAAACTGCTAACCTAATATAAAATCATATTGTTGTTAAAGTTGTGTGGCAATGTCAAGGAAAAAAATGGCTAGTTAGTTGAGTCGAAGGGATCATAAATTGTATGCTTGTAGCGTTCAAATTTAGGCTAAACCATAGAGCAGGTATCGTAATGTTGATTCGTTAAGGCTAGACTAGTTTAATTTAAGTAACAAAAAATGTTTCTTTATCCTAAATTGCTCCAACTTATGGATTTTATGATTCAAATCTGCACAACGGATTGGACTGTGTGCAAATCGAATTCAAAATGCGTTGATTGCAAACAGAACCCCTCAACTATCATTCATTTGCAAAATAAGATGTGTAAAAATTGAAAAGAATGGACCTTCTTGAATAATTGGATCCAAATTAACCAAGGTTATAGAGTGCATACGCAAAGTCGTATAAAGAGGGTTCGAAATGCATTGACTGCAATCAAAATTACTCAAAATATAATTAATTTGCAAGATAGACTACAGCACTATACCCAACACATAAAAATACCTACAAAATACATTCATATTATATGGGGCAAAATTTGCAAAAATTGCATGGGCATGGGTTGGCGCATGAATTTTGAAAGGCATATAAAATGATATACTAAGCAAGTCGATTAACAGATTAATTTAAAGAATTTCAAATAAAAAATCAATTGTAATATCAAAATATAAATTAAAAAAAAATCAAATCACATCATGCCATAATCAAAATCCTAGAAATCTTATATCTGTAATACCTCATACACATCCATCATTTGTGAATTTCCCTTAGTCCCATTCGCTCGCCATTTTACAAAAGGGCTAAAATGACTTTAACATTCCTTCCATCTCCAAAACGCACTACCAATTCCTATTCATGCATATTCCTCCCTTGTCCTTGTATCCACTCCCACGCTCGACCTCGCCCTCCTAGCAGACCTGCACTCTCGCAAACCACACACAAAACACCTCTCCAAAATGAGACCCAACACTACAGCTACAGCTCTATTTTAATTTTGAGCTTCCAAACGCCTGTCAAATTCCCCTCCCTTTCTGTTACATGCATGTTAGACTCCCCTACTTCAAAGTTATCTTCTCTCTACAAACTAGGATGTTGATGACCTAGCCAAGCTCGATAACCATGTCCCCACCATGTATGCCCATACCCAAACTCCTAGCAAATACACCAAAAAATCAGTCCATCAACGATTGACAACCACCTTTTAGCACCAAACGTCAATCTTGGACACAGTTCATTGGCTCTCTATCGTTCTTTTCTTCTCCCTCCCCCTCTTTCTTGCTTTAGAGCCCTTCCTCCCTCCCTCTATACACATATGAGAGATGATAGAGAGAGAAAACCAAAATTAGTGAATAAAACAAGAGAAGAAAAAGAAGATGATGATGATGAAGAAGGAGAATAATAATAATAATAATAACAATAAAAGAATAAGAAAAATAAAAACTCTATCCGGGAAAAAATAAGAAATGAGGAAGAAATATCCATGTTGGCTCAAAAAGATTCAGAAATTTCGAAGATGAAATTTTTATTAGGATAGGAGAGTTGTAATACGCAATTTTGATAGGGCGGGTAAAATTTTGGCAATTTTTAAATATATAACAATTTCTGCATTCCCCGAAATTCAACCAAATCAATTTTATAAAATTTATATATATGACCGATCAAATTTATATCCAACACCATATATGAATTTTAAATGTATGAGAAGATATAAATTTTTGAAATTATCAGTTTAATTAAATGTAATTAAGTCTAATTAATGTTCCTAATTTTCCCATTACTGCAACTTGCTAATCTCTCCCAAGCTTAGCTGGGCTGGCAGCAACTAGATGAAGATTAGGATTTAATTGGAAGTAAGTTAAATATCGCATTTCCTTCATTTCCTCCCCTCTCACTTCGTTTCCAAGGTTTGAAGCTTCTTGTGATCCACACATTGTAGTGGGCGCGATCCAAGCGCCATGACAGGGAGTTGCAACTTGTAATTCAGGGCTCTGGGAAAAAAATAGAAGTTAGAATCCATACTTCATGACATTTAGAACATTCTTTCCTTCCCTATTATCTTTTTTTTTCATTTGCCAAGAAGAGAAGCATTCACACATCCCCGTTATTGTAGCAGGAGGTGGGAAACTAAGAAGTGCATCTCTTATAGAACTGATAGTAGGAAATTTGTGATGAGAAAGAAGAAAAAAAAGGAAGAAAGGAGTAGTCATGGAGGATTTATGTTGGGAAGCCCTTTGGAGGTAAGTTATAGTAAGTGATTTGTATTTGGAAAAAAATCAAGACATAAGCAAGAATTTAATGAATCTTTAAGAGTATTATGATTCCAACTGGTTACACTAGGCAATGAGCGTGAGGCAAGCTTGAGAAAATTCGCCGCAGGGCAGTTCCATCAATTCAGGTGAAATAACCATATGCTAAATTAAGAAGAATATATTTTTGTAAGATTTCACTATGATTTTTTTTTAAATATAATTGCACTTAAAAGTTCTTTATATTATTGAATGCATGCACATGTTACATGAATGAAAGCTTGAACTAGCGGTGACCATAATACGATTTTCATATTGTATTGATATGATGAACATCTTTATGAAAACTTCACTTGCAAGTATTCTTATCATATAGTTTATGCATATGATTTTCCTATGATGGACGCTAGTTACATGAATTATGATTACAGGAATATCACAAAGTGTTATCAAAGGTAGACTATTACATGGATCTTTGCAAGTCAAGATGATAGGGAACAATGGGATTCCAAACTTCAGGTATTCAAACGCAGACATATCCAAAAACTATTGGGAACGGATATGGATAAAATTTTATGATTTGATGGTATTAATTGGGCCATTGATAACTTCTATGTTAGGAGAGGCCTAATTTTTATCAATAGTGAATTTAGCCTTCGAGGAGAGTGATGACAAAATGATATGAAATGACATGAATCTCTAAGAGTATTATGATGCCAAGTGGTTACACTAGGCAATGAGCGTGAGGCAAGCTTGAGAAAATTTGTTGCAGGGCAGTTTCATCAATTCAGGTGAAATAGCCATATGTTAAATTAAGAAGAATATTTTTTTGTATTGCACTTATAATTTTATGATATTATTGAATGCATGCACATGTTACATGAATGTAAGTTTGAACTAGTGGTGACCATAACACAATTTTCATATTGTATTGATATGATGAACATCTTTATGAAATCTTCACTTGCAGGTATTCATACATATAGTTTATGCATATGATTTATGATTTTCCTATGATGGATGCTAGTTACATGAATTATGATTACAGGAATATCAAAAAGTGTTGTCAAAAGTAGGCTATTACATGGATGTTTGCAAGTAAAGAAGAGAGGGAACAATGGGATTTCAAACTTCAGGTACTCAAACGCAAACATATCCAAAAACTATTGGGAATGGATATGGATGAAATTTTATGAATTGTTGGTATTAATTGGGCCATTGATAAATTCTATGTTGGGACAGGCCTAATTTTTATCAATGGTGAATTTAGCCTTTGAGGAGGGTGACGACAAAATGATATGAAATGACATGAAAGTAATCAAAACCTATACAATTGCAAGTGACAATCCTATGATTACACTGATTGATTATGAAATTCTTAAGGATATGCCCATAATTACAAATGTATGGATGAATCGCATGCTTCGTACAACTGTCTTGATTTAGTACATTTCACATCTTTCTTTATATGTTTTACATGATTAAAGTATATTGTGATAATTTCTACTATCATGTATCTAAACTACATATAATATGCACTTTGTCTTTCTTTCCATATATAAAATCTTTCTTTAGGCTTGGTTATTTTGTTGAGATTAAAGTTTATATGTTGTTAACTGTCATGAATGAGTAAGAAGTATCAATGCGAATAGCCAGGTGTGATATTGTACAGCTTTTGCAGTGTATAATTATAAAGCTTCTATAGATTTTTATTTTTTATGAGTAATATTCAAGCTTTTAAAATTTGTGATGTTCATAATGAAGCAAATGCTATGTGAGATAAAGTAACAAAAGTAACAAACACTATAAAATAAATAGCAAAAGATGTATTTGGAGAATCAAAAGAAAATATTTCTTTAAATAAAAATAGCTGGTGGTGGAATAATAATGTACAAGAAAAAATAAAATATAAAAAGTTATGTTATAAAAATTGGTTTAAATGTAAAAGCTTAGAGAACTAAGAAAAATATCAAATGGCCCGCAGGGAGTCTAAAAGAACAATATGTGAGGCTAAAAATTCTGCTTTTAATGATCTTTATAATAGATTGGAAACTAAAAATGGTGAAAATACATATGTATAAACTAACAAAACAAAGAGAAAGAAAAGTAAAGATTTAACTCAATTAAAATGTATTAAAGATGAAAATCAAAAAGTGCTTTTCTTAGACTAAGATATTCAACATAGATAGGTGAATTATTTTGATAAACTATTTAATGAAGTTTCTTAAAATACGATCGACCTTAGTGATCTTAATATCGTTAGTAATAAAAAAACGTTTCATTTTTACTGTCGCATTAGTAAAAAAAAAGCTGATGAGGCTTTAAAAAAAACCAATGTTGGAAAATTTTGTAGGACCTGATGATATCCCAATTGAAATATGAAAATGTTTAGGAGATTTGGGAGTTTCTTGGCTTACTAAACTCTTTAATATTATTTTAAAAACTAAAAAGATGCTTGAGTGGAGAAAGAGTATTTTAGTCCCCATTTTTAAAAATAAAGGAGATACACAAGTGTGGAAATTATAGAGGAATTAAGTTGATGTGTCATACTTTAAAATTATGGGAGAGGGTAATTGAACATAGGTTAAGACGTATTACAAAGATTTCTCATAATCAATTTGGATTTATGTCGAGCAGGTCTACTATGGAAGCTATACATTTATTGAGAAGTTTGATGGAGAAGTTCAAAGACAATAAGGAAAATCCACATTTGATTTTTATTGATTTAGAAAAAATTAACGAAAAGATTCCAAGAGAGATCCTTGGGAGAGTTCTTGAGAAGAAAGGTGTTGATATGACTTATATTCAAGTCATTAAAGATATGTATGCTAGAGTTGTTACTTGTGTTCGAAGTGGAGGATTGACCAAATATTTTCCTATTTATGTTGTATTACATCAAGTATCGTCTTTAAGCCCATATCTTTTTGTTTTAGTTATGAATTGTCTTACTAGACATTTACACGAGGATGTACCTTAATGTATGCTTTTTACTGATGATATCCTTCTCGTGGATAAGACGAGAAAAAAAGCCCAGGAAAAAACTTGAATTATGGGGGTCTACATTGGAGTCTAAAGGACTTCATTTGAGTAGAACTAAAACTGAATACATGGAATGTAATTTTAGTAGTAGTAGCTCTAGTGACAGAAGTGTAAATTTGGATAATCAAATTACTAAAAGGTGTGAACGATTTAGATATCTCGGGTTTGTTGTTCAAAGCGATGGTGATATAGATGGGGATGTTAATAGTAGAATTCAAGTTGGTTGGTTGAAGTGGAGAAATGCTTCAGGCCTTTTGTGTGATAGAAAAGTACCCCTTAGACTGAAAGGAAAATTTTATAAGACGGTGTTGAGACCTGCAATGCTCGATGGAGCTGAATCTCGACCTTTAAAAGAGAAGCATAATACTAAGTTAAGTGTTGCCGAGATGAGAATGATTAAGTGGATGAGTGGCTTTACACTTAAAGACAAAATGCGAAATGATTATATTTGTAAGTGGCTTTACACTTAAAGACAAAATGCGAAATGATCATATTTGTAATAGGGTTGGTGTAGCTCATGTGGTGGATAAAATTGGAGTGAGTCGTCTTAGATGGTTTGATCACATTAAACATCAACCATCTAATAATTTTGTTTGGAGAATAGATATTTTTTATTCGACTTATGTTAAGAAAGACAGGAATAAGCCAGACCTAGGAAGACATGGGCTTATTGTATAAAAAATGATCTTAATTTATTAGATCTAAATGAAAATATGACACTAAATAGGACGGAATGGAGAAAAAGGATTCATGTAGCCGACCCCACCTAGTGGGATTAAGGCTTGGTTGTTGTTGTTGTTGTTGTTGTTGTTGTTGTTGTATATAGACTTTTGGGTACGTATGTTTTTTATGTTGGATTTTTAGAAATCCTCTATATGATTCTTGATGAAATGACTTTACACGCTATCAAGTATATAAAAATATGAATGAATTATGAATTGAAATATATTATAATTATTTACGATGATTTAAACTAACTATTACCCGTTGGGTCGTGATTATACAAGTAAGGACGAGTATTGGTGAAAACTTAGTTGGACTGAGTCATCCGCAGCTGTCGCCCTATTGTGACCCTAAAGGGGGTTAGTTGGGGCGTGAAAGCATCAATTTCCTTTACTAAAGGTCACATATTTTACTGACAGATTAAACCTCAAAATAGTTTCCATATAATTTGTGGCCAATTTTGTCCAAAAGTATCACATTTCTCAGATTTAGCTTCTCATCTACAATATTTGATCCAAAATAGTCTCATGTATAAATTTTAATATAAAATTGATCCCAATTTAATCGACTATACAAATTTTGGAACAATTTTCTATAATTGATGGACTAATTTGAAGAAATGTAATTCCATAGAATTAAATTTACCACATGCAATTAGTTAGGGTCTATTTTAAAGTATAATTTTTTTTCTAATTATACTAATTACAATTTAAACATTTCAATTCAAACACATGAAATCAAAGTCTCATGTATGTAATGTATGAACTTAATAATATTAATTTAATATAAGAATCTATAAATATAAGTGTTAGACCGTAAAATAATTCATACATATCATTATGCATATGTAGCAAAATTAAGAAGGAAAAACTGAGGCAATCATTCAAAAAATGAGTAACATCTATTGAAGATATGTTTGCTGAAAATATACTTAGACATGCCATTGACAATGCGCCCAATGGAAAGATAAAACTAGTGTTATAAAATTTAGAAGGAAATCAAGTCGGCTAACATAACTAAGAGTTGTTAAAAAATTTTGTGAAGAATAGATTTAACAAAAGAGAAACAAGTAAAAAAATGAGAATCATAAAACAAACCTACAAAAAGTTGAGATAAAAGTAATGATGATGACAATGATAATAAACATATAATGCCAAATTGGAAACCAAAAACAGCTATTATTGCATCCAAAAAAACCCAGGGAAGTTCATAAAACATCACAATCAGTAATATATATGAAAATGGATGCCATATAGAACCGTACATCTGGAAAAGAGTAAGTTAGCTTGAAAAATAGATGCCTTCCTAATCTAGCAACAGCAACACACGCTTTGGCTTATAACAATGCCTGCAGGAGTAGACTTCCCTCTAACAAATATAGCAAAGTCTCCATACAAAACAACCCATTTTAAGCAGAACAGGCAATATGTGCTGGCCATGTAAAATCAAAGAAAGAAACTTTGGCTTTATCGGCATGACATACCAGGTAGAAATGAGCCATATAATGCTAGCTGAAGATTTCCATTCTCTGAAGCAATTGGATCATGTATGGTGACTAATTTGGTTCCATCCAAAAAGGTTCCCTCAACCTAGCCATGAAAAAATTGTTAATTGCATAAGCATTTCATGATTAAAGATATAGCAAAAGCAAAATGGAAAAGCAAGCTTAGAATCGATTAGTATTGACTTTAGCTTATACAATCTGAACTATGGGGCAAAATTAATAGGTTATCAAAAGTTTTAACCAATTCTTGCAGCTTTAGCCAACTCATTTTACATGCCAGTGTTTCTTATCCCTTAATTCACTATCTAAATTCTCATAGTAAATCAGTTACCTAATATGCGTTGAAAATATCCCAAACTTGCGTCTTTTCCTTTGGTTCTTTACATGGAAAATTAATTTTCAAAATAAGAAAGGCAACATATAAAAGCAAAGTAAAAGCTCTATTACAATAGATAACACAGCAAAATGAAAACTATAATATATCCAAGTTAACGCTAGAAGTACAAAAACAAATAAATAAATAAATAAAATTATTATAGTTGTCAAGCATGTAAGCATACAAAAAAAGGTGAGAGTAACTGACGCGATAGTTGATCCCATAATCCCGAAGTCCTGCCTGCAGAATGTCCCATAAACGCGGGAACCATGACCCGGTTAGCCTAAAGCAGTCTTCTCGCTTGAATTTCTACCGTCAATTTTTTGAAGCTTTTCTATTCTTATTCTTTTCTATTTTAGAAGGCTAGTTAAAGGTTTCTTTCTAATAAGAGACTATTTATCTCTTGTTAGTTTGCTATTTTTAAGACTATTAGTTTTTTGATGTTATTTGAAGATATTTTCTCCTGATTTTTTCTATCGAAGTGTTGATCATTGAATTTCTTTCAGGCGGTGTGTTTGTAACCTAATAAAATCGAGGTGGTTATCTCTCCAGGATGTTCGGAGGCCTCCTTCGTGGTCCAACTTGCAGCAAACTTCTCTTCGCGGCAAGAAAATTGTTATTTCTTGTTCCGGTTCACTGACACATGGTCAACCACGTCAAAATTTCAGTCATCATCCATCCTTCATATCCTGTTATCCATCCTATAACTTTCCTAAATTGCATACCTTCTAGGAGCCCTAGAATGGTATCATCTAATATCAGAGCCTAGCAAACTCTAAATTTTTAGGGATTTATCTTTTTTGCCCTAAATCAAAAATTCCAAATAAAAATTTTTCCACCAGACCCAAAACATTCCTACAACAATTTTTGAGTCTTAATCTTAAATTTTCAAAATTCAAAATTGCTACCTTCACCAAAATTCCATCGAGATACATACCACCAACACCTAAGCCTCTGAACAACCTTTAATTTGCAATCATATATCTGTCAAAAAAAATTGATCGGGAGGAAAGAACGCAATGCTGCTTAGGAAAAATCTGCACAAATGTGTCCAAGAGCTCACTATGGAGAATATGAAGCAAGCAATCCTTCAACTGCAACAAAAACTTGCCTCCTTTGAGAGGAGACAACTTGGAAATGCAACCCATAGCTACAACTGTGACTAGCAAGATCGAGAGGAGAAAGTGAATCCCTTCCATCAAGAAATTTCTAGTGGCAAAGACTTTTCCTCCCTATCCTGCTATAACGATCAATATTGCATGGATTATTGATGGAGAAACCATGATTTTAGAGAGAATATTGACTTGTTGGGTTTGACGATCGTATGGATCTTGACGAATTCATCACAATGGAAAATGTCTTTAAGTAAAAAGACATCCCGTAGAGCATAATGGTAAAGCTAATCAAAATTAATTTAAAGAATGGTGCATCTCTGTTTTGAGAAAATTTGAAAAACCTACGCGAGATTGAGGGAAAAGGCAAAATCATTACTTGATCTAAGATAAAAAGGAAAATGCAACCCAAATACTTACCAGCAAGTTACAGACAAGACATGTTCTTGAGACTTCACCATTTATAGCAGAAAATTTCTCGGTAGAGGAATACACAGCTAAGTTAGAACAACGTAGGTTGAAGTGTGAGCTACTGGAGCCCAGGAGAGCACTATAGCTCAAAAAGAGAGGAGGAGGTTCGTGTGGGGTAGGGTTGGGGGGGTGTATTAAGATCATCCATTGGCCCATTGGCAACATGTCCAACTACAACTTTATTGGACATTATAAGATGTTCAGACCCTACCACTGAAGGTTGAGAGACAACACAACATTATCAAATTCAAAACCACCCTTCAAACACCATTTATCCCCAAGATCAAGCAACAAGAGTATGCTGAGTGGAGCATCCCGGCCTAACCTGTTAGAGAAAAAATCCGTTCATAATGAAGAAAAAGTGGAGACAACCATTAATCCTAAATTCATCCTAAATAAAGAGTGCTTCAAGTGTCATGATTTTGGGCATATTGTGTTTGATTGTCCATATAAAAATATGATTTATTTCACTAAGTTGGGAGCGACTAAAGAAATAAACAGTGACATACGAGTGATGAGAATGTTAGAAAAGAGTAACAACTTACAGCTGATGAGGAACAAATGTAAATGATTCGACAACTCTTTTAGACTGAGCTTGTGAGAGAAGCCCATCCCGAATTAGCATTAATTGTCCTAGAAGATAGTGAATTCAAGGAGCTCAAACAGCTGACACTAGAAACATGTCAGTCCCAATTAAGTAAAATTCATATTTTCTGACCCTCGGTCTACCTCCTATGTTGTCATTGTCGAAGAAGGTCCAACATATCATCACCTCAAATGAAGAAAAGAAATTTTGTAGCTATTTTGAGATAATTCTATGGGGTAAGCTGAGCACTAAGTTCTAGTTTAGTTCAGTAACACATTCCCAGGTACGAAATTTTTTTAGCTATTTCGAGAAGATTTTATGGGTTAAGTTGAGCATTAAGTTCCAATATAGTTCAAATAAGAGTGGTGAATTTCTAATTGAAAAAACTTTGCAAGTGTTTTGTAGGAAAGGATATCCGACAGTAAGATCCAAGTACTAGAAGAACGATAATTCTGTAATCCTGAAGTCTTGCTTGCAACTTACACGGGAACTCGACGAAATCCCATCTCGACTAGCCTAAAGCGGGCCTCTCACTCAGAATTTTTGTCGCCAAATATTTGAAAGCTTTTTAATTTTCTTATTTTCTACTTAGAAGGCTAGTTAGAGTTGCTTTCTAGTAGAAGGCTATTTATATCTTGTTATTTTGCAATTTTTTATAGATTTTTAGTTTTGTTATGTTATTTGGTGAAGTTTCTAGTTTTTTTTATCAGTGTTGCATCCTTGGATTTCTTTCGAGTGATATATCTGTAACCTGATAGGGTCAAGATGATGATGTCTCTCAGACGTTTGGAGGCCGTTCGGAGGCCTCCTTCATCATCAAACTTGCAGCAAACTACTATTTTCTTTTCCAATTCATTGTCCCGCAGTCATCCACGCCAGAATTTCAACCGCCATTTATCATCAATATCCAGTTACTCATCTTACAACTTTTGTAACACCTTATTGTATTCTCTCGTATCATTTAGGAGCCCTACGATGGTATTAGTAATATTCTACAAGAATGGCTGGGACAATGAGGGCATAAGTAGCAAATAAAAATTTGTGAAAATGCAGTTTGAATATTAATAATATATAAATCAATGATAACGTGAAAGAATGTTGCTATGAGCGTGTTGTTATGTACAGCCCACAAAATTTTTGAAATTTTATGTAAACTAAGGCCTACTTGGCTCCAAAGAGCATTTCTACTATTACTAAACTCTGAAGCCGTAGCAAAATTCAAAAGCATCAATTTACTAAACAAATTGAGGTTTTTGTCAGCACTCTACATCGATTAGCATCAAGTTGTACAAGAAAACCAATCTAAATTTCAAACCCTCTTTTACGAGAACAATTTTCAGATAAAGAAGTTTAAAAAGGAAGTAAGATTGATTCGCATAACACAATGTTTGCCATACTACATAATCAACATAAATATTTAAGATGCACATTCTGTTGTCGAGTATAACCTGAACAGTGTCTACAAGGTGTGGAACGGCTGGAAGAACCTGCTTCCTGGAAACAATGAACAAATACAAAGAAACTGGCTAGAGAGAACACAACAATGGATTAAGATGCATATTTCAGTAATGATAGTTATTACTCCCATCAATGGGCATTAAGGCTACAATGTACCCCCATGTTTCCAGAGATTTGATGATGCAACATAAAAATCCATTATTTTAGAAAATGAAAAATAAGTAGAGAAGTTCTCAGCACTAGAGTACTCGGAAGCATGAAAGAATTCCAAAGCCTGATTAAAATATATTCATTAATCCATAGCCCTTTTTCCTTCACTCTATCTCTAACCATCCATACTTCCCTTCCTCAAAAGCTCTACTCCAACAGTACCCAAGAAAAATGCATTAAAAGAAATGCCACTGCTACGTCCGTGAAGTGGAATTCTAGTCAAACTTAATAACAAGATTAATCAGTGAATTGCCGCATGTCCATTTAACAGTTGAGCAAAAAAGACTCACCAATTAAGAGTTGAGTTATAGGCATGTTCACAAATTTTCAAACCTAATGAACCAATGATGGAAAATTAAGGTTTTACATTCGCCGGAAACAAATATATGAGTATTAAGGTAAGCACCTTGTCATTCCGAGTTTTGATATTTGTTTAGTCTTCTTTTCTAATTTAGATCGTAGTAACCATACCTACAGCACTCTTCCCTATTTAATTTGATTCCGTATGTTGCTTTGAATGTAGAACTGCCAATGATTTAAAAGCAAAACCATATAAACAAAGTATTTGTATGACCCAATTTTAAAAAAGGTACAATTGTAAAATATACCGAAATTACCTCATTGCATTCTATTCTCCAAAATTATTATTTTAATATGTAGAACTAAATGTTAATTTTCATAAACAAATAAGTTAAGGAATTAGTTTTTATTTTGATTTAAATGTCAAAACGTTTTAATTAACTTTATTGTGCATTATTGTAGCACAGTAGTTGATGTTCGACATAGGACATAGATTTTTTTTTTTTTTTTGAAAGCCCAAAAAGGCTAATATATTAATTAGAAGGAAAGATACAGATACAATGTATTGGAGTGCCCAAACATGGCACCCTGCCCACACCAAAACTAGAAGGGGTTCCAAAACTAGAAAATATTGAAAAATACATTAAAGACAAAGAAAATACTAAAAATCCTGAAATACATAGTATCAGGTGGCTAGAGAGTAACTCAATTTGGTTTAGCCTCTGCCTCTGGTTCTCAGAAAGGAGCAAGCTAATAAGTTGGTAAGATGATTGTCATTACCAGTAGTAACTCTAAACCCTGCCAATAGTAACCAATGTATCATCCAATATGTTCCCTAGCTGGAGTCGGCCTCTATTCTTCTTCTTCCTCCTGGAATGGACCTGCATTCCTCTTCCGAAGATTGGTTCACCTGTTCTTGGTCTAAAGTGTGCTGAAGATGTGCAGATTGTTGAACATTTGAGGCAACAACATGTTGTATCGGCTGATCTGTTATTGGATCAAAGGAGCACTTTCATGTGTATTGGCATGTAAGTGAGTCTTTTTCAATAACAGTGGGTAGTATAAACACAACTGAATCTGTACCTGTAGTAAGTTGTTCTTTCTCAGAAACTGCGGTGTTGGGAAGAGGATCGAGTTGCATCTTCTCAACAGGGATAATAGGTGGTTGTTCTTTAGTGATATTCGGCCTTAGATGAGAATGCAAACGATAGCAACGATTTCACCCTTTTGTCAATACCCGTTGTGAATAGTGTCAATCCATATCTCATCCGAAGCTGGTTGAGTAATATCTCTCTCAACTAGCACACAAGCCACAAAAGGTCTAGTGACAGCAAGCGTGGGAATATCCACCTTCAAAGACTTCTGAGAGGCTTACCATAATAAGTTGCTAAAGAGTAGAGGATTTCTATGTTGAACAGATGTAATTTTAACCCTGTAAACTTTATCCAAACAGGAATGATAGGGGACTCCGCTTTTAGACCAAAACCGACAGTCCACTTCAGAATTTCAATAAAACGATTGTCAATAGTGATAGCTTTTCGAGAGAAAATGCGACTGAAATTAGCATTATAAGATAGCTGAATAAGTACATGTCTACCGTCAAGTAGGTCAATGCACCAACTGCCCAATAGTTTCATGGCATCAAACTTTTTCCTAATGATCTCCAGTTTTGGGTAATCATAAAGAAATTTCCCTAATAGAGAAAAATGTCAGGAGGACGCAAGAGTACAAGTTTCAACCTCTATGAGAATAAGTGCAGGCTTCCCATTTTTTTTCCAAGCTTTTTAATAAAAGTGTGATCACCTCCACCTTCAAGAGCCTCGTGGAAAAATTCTGAAACATTGCAGGACTTACCGATAGCAAAATTAGGCACTAAACCTGGAGGAGGGGCACTAGCAGGAAAAGGCAAGTCGCTGGCAATGGCATTTGCATATATATATATATATATATATATATATATATATAAAAGATTATATCTTTGCAAAAATAACGCATACACCTATTAGCTTTCACATTTTCTTCATATAGTGAGATCCCAGAGTCTGAAACCCAAAGGTACCTAGTGAAAAATTGAGGAGAAATAAAAGGAAATAAAAAGAAATAAAGAGAAGAGGGAGAGGAAGGAAAGAAAAGGCAAAGAATTGAGTTTTTGACTAAAAAGTTCAATTAGTATTTTCCTAACAAATCATTAGTGTGATAGATTTCAATACTCATATGAGAAGAAATATTATTGAAATTGTTTCCAAAGAAAGAAGTTTCGGGGTGTCCTATTTGAAGGGGTAAATAGCCGATTGGTGAATATTTACAAATTATAGCAGTGGAAGAAATAGTTATTAAATCTTTTACATGAATATGTATATGTAAAAGAGATTGATGGTTGTAAAACAAGAAATTTTTCATATTTAGGAAAGCATATTTATGGTTTTCTATTCACAAGTGAGTGACTACAAAATGATTTAGTTAATTCAAGCTCACTATCAAATATACTTTTAGTTTACAAATGTTTTATTAGTTGATGACACCGTTGAATAAATATATCTAGTACCTATAAATTGCAAATTTATATGTATTGTTATTTAGCATATTTTAATTGAATCACGTGTTTAATTAAATTCTCAACAATAAAAATAAATTGAGCCTAAGAAAATCATAATACGAAGGATAAGTTGACAATAAAATATTTATGATACCTGGACAAGTTAGGCGACAAAGGTGAGTCATAAATGAATATAAAAAACTTGTAGGGGTAGGCCAACATAGATGAGTCATATATGAATATGAAACTTGTACAGGTAGGACGACAAAAATGAGCCCATATAAAGGACAGAGTTCTCAAATTAATATGCTTATAACACCTACTAATTTCTTTAATATTATTCAACAATGATTTGGGAAGGGAACATCGTGGAACATGATAGTATTTGACCCTTATGTAGAACAATCTACAGGCTTCAAAACATAATGCATAAGCTTCGTCATTTTAATTTTAAATAATAAAAAATATGAAAGTATATCATGATGATAACAATGATATATAAAAATAAGAATTTTTAAACTTAACAAAAGGCAAGATTTTACTTTTTTTAATTTTTCTCATTATTATAACATATCAAATCACATTTGAATAGCTAATAATGCAAATTATATTAAAATTATCATATTGAAACCATTATATTAAGAAATTATTATGGAGTAAGCTTAAAATGAACTTAGGTTATACATAAGGAATCTGTGATCACAATTTAAAATCAAAATCATCAAACCATAGCTGTATTTCCCTATTCAAATGAAGGTGAATAATATAAAATAGATATTATACTTCAAAATTCTGGGGACTATAAAGTAAATGATATAAAATAAATAAGTGACAATACATAAGTTTGAGTAGGAAACGAGTGCGATAACTATATATAACAAAAGAAAGAATGATGTGGAAATGAAATGAAGTTTTTTCATCTTGAAGCTTTAGAAAAGATATCTTGAGAAATATGAGAAAACTTCCTTTTTGCCCCTCTTTTTTTGAATGTCTTATTTCGTTTCACTTCATTTTGAAATAACATAAAAAGTTGAATTAGACAATAAAAATTCTAGCATAAGCTTTCCATGTTTCAGACACATCATGAAAAATAAGCTTCACACCACAATGCTAACACAACATACTACAAATGTTTTAGTGTCACGTTTTAGAGTGTTTTTGGATCACATTACTTTGATGTGCACTTTAATGCGCCATTTTTTAACCACTATTACCTGATGGTTTTGGTTGATTCCATTTTCAGCCCATCTAATTCATGCTCGTTTGTTCCTTTCAAACGGAGTCTTTGTTGGAATGGTTTGCCTTAAGAAAAATGTGATGTAAAGCCTTATTTGGAAGCTGCTCTGTCTCGTCACTCAATAATTTTTGTGTCAAGATGTTAAGCGGCATTTTCTCTATTGATAAAATCATGTGGTTGCCATTTCCTTCTACTAACTATAGCTTGAATTTGGTTGAGTTTTTCCATCCATTTTCATTTATTGTGACTGATGTAATTTATGTGTATTGTTACCTTCTTCCTCTTCTACTGGATTTTTTCCCTAGTGCAGCAGAATCGGATGCAGGCCATTTCATTTTATTAATGTTTCTAGTCACAGGAGCAAAATCAAAGGTTGTAGACTTTGCACTATACTATATAGAAAAGTCATTGTTTATTTGTTGTATGCCATGGCCCATTCTAATCCTTCTCAGTCAAGCATGAGGCCCAACAGTGCGAACAATCCGGTCAAGCTTATTTCCCATCAGCACCAATCTTGACTTCATCAATTAAAAACAAGAGGATAGAAATTGTCTATCTAGATCATCGCAGAATATAACTCACACCTTCATTATCATCGAAATAAATACCCGATATAATTGCCAACAGAGAAACGTGCATAATTTAAATCATCCAAAGAACATCTAAGAATATCATAAATCTGTACATATTAGAAATAGCCTTTACATCATCAACATTCTTCTTTATTTCATTCAAACTTGTACATTTAAAACTTCTAAAATAAGATCAACTAGATCATGTGATTATGATCTAGCATGTTTCTTTCCTTTTTTAGAAAAAGGAATCACTATATTATCTGATGGGCTAAAAGCCCAGCATAATAAACATTTCTACTACATGTTGCAAAACACAAGGAAATAATAAGAAGCATATTAGTTTTTGAACTAACATGAGAAACTTTAATTTAAGCATCACTACTCAAGTGCGTCAATTTTAAAAGCAAACTAAGCTTTAAATTTTTATAATCATAATAATTAAATATACATCTCTCAAATAAATAAAATACATCATTTAAATGTCAAATATTTAATGTGTGATTTGCTTTCTTTTTAATTTATTTCTCATTCATTTCTATTTACAGTATTAAATATGTGACAGGATGCCTATAGTACTTTTTGGCACATTCATAACATAGGTCGTCTGGCACGGGAGCTTAGGTCGCGGTATTGTGGGCCAGAGTACCGCGGACCCTTTTTCCCATTTTGATTGCTTTCCTTTTTGTATTCCCTTCCTAATTTTATTTCCTTCCTATTCAAATTCCTTCATATTCTAATTTTTTCATATTCCAACTAATAGTACTTATTATAACTATGTTGTTTGTTATCTTCGAGATTAAGTTTTTTATTTTCTGATTTCAGATTTCTGTTTAGCTTCTCATCGACGCCAGTTTTCCCTTCTAGGGTTGTATCCAACAACGACTGGTGCTCCGGCTCTATCTCATTAGATGTGGTGAAGTTCTCCAACGGTTCGAGTGGTACTCCAGCTATATTTTGATCCCGTGGTGATATTTATCCCATTCAACTGCTCTAAAACCCATTTCCAGCCATCCCCCTATTTGTCGCGGCCCCCGGACAGCCCACCCTTAGCTGTCCTGCAGCCCAACGCCCTCCTCTTCGCCGCAGCAATCACTATATTCGCTGCAGCCACCCGGAAAACACTTTTCTCGTTGTTTTAATGCAACGGCTTACCACGTAGCTTCTCCCACCTTGTTGTTATCCCTCGTCGTCGCCTCCAATACCCAAACAACCCATTTACTGCCACCTCTCTGTCATCCCAACCTCACGGAATTGCTCGCATCCTAGTCGTTGTTCCATCCTTGTTGAACCAGCTCCCTGCCACCTAATCGCTACCCAGCCCATACAACCCCCACACTGCAGCTCACAACCTCCCCAAACTTCTCCCTGCAGCCGACCAACAATCCCCTTCCCAGTCGCACCCACTGTCAACTCAACCTCTTTCACAGTTTCCTACACTTGGGATCCGCTTTAATTGAGTTTATTAGTGTTGTGTTTTTGTTGTTGCAATTCCTTTTCGTTGTGATCTAGTAACCGCTTAATTACTTTGAATAATAATATTTGATTTTCTATTATGGTTTGGTTAACTCTGGTATCATTGTCTAATACCCCACAATTCAAATTAACAATTTGTAATAACTTTTAAAAGAAAGAGTGCGAAAAAACTTTTGGGCTAGTATTTAGACTTAACACAACGTTCATCTCCCATCATTATTTATGACATATCCCACCGGTCATAACATTTCATAAACTTCTTTCATCTATAGCATCAAAATTATAAAGTATTTAAAATGTTCAACATTTTAATGCACCTATTATCAATCACCAACATTAACATGTATTAAGATAAAATATAACAAATGCAAGTCTGCAGCAAGGTACTTAATTGTACATTATATTATAAAATTAGGCCTTAAATAATATAAATATTATAAAATTTCTTAAAGTAAGGGCTTGTATAAGAATATAGAAGTGCCCTAATAAAATTAGCCATTAATAATATATCCATTACGAAAAAAAAAATATAATTTATTAAAAGTA
Organism: Phalaenopsis equestris; assembly: GCF_001263595.1. Lineage (NCBI taxonomy): Eukaryota > Viridiplantae > Streptophyta > Magnoliopsida > Asparagales > Orchidaceae > Phalaenopsis > Phalaenopsis equestris. The sequence goes on along the minus strand of NW_018219465.1, from coordinate 93,887 downwards.
TGAATAATTCATTGTTTCTTATAGTAGAGAGTAAAATCACATCATAACTACAGCTATTTCCTTGAGACAACTTTGCTAATTTCTCCCCAAAACCTTCCTCTTTCATAAATAATGTAATAAAATATCAACTTCCATGAAAAATTACAAATTCTTAAATTAACAACTTAAAATAAATCAAATAATTTCTCAAATATTATTTTACTTAAAAGAATTCCACCTCAATTGTGTTTTTAAATCTAAAACTCAATTTACGGAGAAAATACAAAAAAAACGGATTTCATGCATGAATTATCTTTCCCGCATTAGCTTCTCTTCTTCACATTCTCCTTCTGTCTTCTTCTTCCTCCCATGCTTTCTTCCTCTCCTTCCCTTTTTATTTTTCAGTTTCGTCTCTTCTTCCATTCTTCCCTTTATTTTTTTCTCATATTCCATTATTTTCTTTTCCATTCTTCCCTTTATTTTTTTCTCATATTCCATTCTTTTCTTTTTCTTCTTCTTCTTCTTTTCTATCGTTTTTTCTTGTTCTCTTCTTTTTCTTCTTTCTACCACTCCTTTCCTTATCTTCTTTTTTTTTCCCAATGTTTCCCACCTTATTCAAGATCTCTTTTATTCTTATTTTCAAATACAGGTGGTGTTATGAAATAAAGATAAATTTATTGCTTTAGATTTACATTAAAATAGATAAAATGATAGTTATCTAATTATTCCATTGACGTAGAGCGTTCCTACAAGGCAGAACAAAGAAGAACAAGGCACTGGGAACCAGTTCAACACAGCAAGGAGAAGGGTCGGTCAGTCGTCCTTAGGGTCTAGAGTTGTTGCCATATATATATATATATATATATTGAGAAAAACCAATGGCTAATATATTAAATAGAAAGTAGAATACAGATTAGGTTATGTGGGAGGGCCCAAATATGGCACCATGCCCACACGATAACCACCACATTCAAATGGTTCCAAAAGGAGAAAATACAAAAATTATATGAGAGGCGTAAAGAAAAAATCAAAAAGTGTCAAAATACGGAATATCAGGTATAGAGCAACCCAATTTTGTCTTATTTCTGCCCCTAATTCTAGAGAAAGAGCCAGCTAAGAAATTGGTAAGATAAATGTCATTGTCAGTAGTAACCAATGTATATTTAAATAACTTTTTGAGCTCGAGTCGGCCTCCATTTTTCTTCTTCCCCCTGAAACACCCGTCATTCCTCATTTGAAGATTGACTCAACTGATCAGTGGATTGGTCTAAAGTGTGTCGGACATGTGTAGGGTGTTGAACATTAGAAGCAACTACTTGTTGTACCAACTGATCTTTAATCGGATCGAAGGAGTACTCTCGTGTGTCTTGGCATGTAAATGGGTCTTCTTCAATAACAATGAGTGTTATAAACACATTTGGATCTGTACCTGTAGTATGGTGTTCTTCATCAGGAACTGCGGTGTTGGAAAGATGATCGAGCAACCTTCTCAGCAGGGATGGTAGGGGATGATCTTTAGCGGTATTCGGCCTTAGATGAGGATGCAAGCAATAGCAAATAATAGAATTATGGTCAAACATACTACAATGAGAGCAATAAGAAGGGTGTGGTTCTATTTCAACATTTTGTCAATACCCGTTGTGAGTGATGTCAATCCATATCTCATCCGGAGCTGGTTGACTGACATCTCTCTCAACTAACACACAAGCCACAGAGGGTCTGGTGACGCAAGCGTAGGACTATCAACCTTGAAAGGTTTACAGTAAGAAGTTGTTAAGGAGTAGACCAAGTTAAACAGATGTAATTTTAAACTTTATCCAAACAGAAATGATAGGGAACTCCGTTTTGGATCAAAATCGGCAGTCCACTTTCAGTCTACTTCAGGATTTTCATAAAATGGTTGTCGATCTTGATAACTTTTCGAAAAAAAAATACAAGTGTAATAAGCATCGTGAGATAACGGAATAAGTATATGTCGACTATGTCGACCATCATAACGGAATAAGTATATGTCGACCATCAAGTAAGTCAATATTCCAACTGTCAAATAGCTTCATCGTATCAAAATCTTTCAATTTTGGGTGACCATAAAGGTGACAATAAAGGAATTTTCCCACTAAAGCAAAACGCCAAGATGACGCAAGAGTACTGGTTTCAACCTCAGTGAGAATAAGAGCAAGCTTGTCATTCTTTTTACAAAATTTTTTAATGAAAGTGATCACCACCATCTTCAAAAGCGTCATGAAAAGATTGTGGAACATTGCAGGACTTGTCAATATGAAAACCAGGCTCTACACCTGAAAGAAGAGCACGAGTAGGAATAGGAAAGTCATCGGCAAGTGCAGTGGCATAGGAACACATCGTCGAGGCCTTCTCCAAAGCGACTAGGCGAGCCGCTAGAAAAAGGAGCAGACAGTCGCGTAAACCAGCAAGGCAACACGCTTGGTGAGTCGGGTGCGTGCAGACAGCTGCGTCAATCTGCGGCGATGCGAGCAGACCCGGGCACGTCAAACTGTGAGAGGAAACCATCAACGACATGTGAGCAGGAAGACCGTTGTCCTCTTCGGGCGAGCAGTCAAACGTCGATGGGGAGACGAACTGGAAGCGATCATCGTTGACAGAGAGAAAAGTCCCACGAGCGTACGTTAAATCTTTGTCATGGGAGAAGATGGATAAGAGACGACGGAGGAGTGAAGCCGAGAGATTCAACGCCGAGAATAGTCATCCTACGAAACCCTAACAGAGCCCTATATATATATATTCCTTTTCTTTTCTCGTGTTTAGGGAAGTTATTAATATGTTTTTTGTCAAGACAGCCATCAGCATCTCCAATTTTCACTTCAAGAGCTTTATCTAAGGGCGAAAGGTGCCTCAGTTGTACCTCGTTCCAAGATAGTGCTTACATACTATTTTTTCCTATTCTGCACATCCTACCCTCCACTATTGTAGCCCTCCGTCCCTACTACACCCACTGGACAATAGACTTGTTTCCTACAGCGCCTCCCATCCAACCGGTCATCCAATCCCGCCAGCCCTCATATATCCCAACTACAATTACCAGCCACAACACGGCTTCCACATTCCTGCCGACCTTCCCCGCCACCCACCTTACTGCCGCTTGTGGCAGTATTCCTCCCAGCCAACGCCATCCCACTGCAGTACAGTTCCTACCTTCCAACCGACAAGATATTTTCTTGAAGCTCTAACACAACTAGGAGGCTTAAAGCAATGTAGTCCAGCTACAAACATATTGGACGATGAGTGTTGTTCAGACCTTAGCCTTGAAGATGGAAAGACAAGAAAAACATAGCAAACATTCGCCTCCAATCAAACAGCCACCGAAAGCTAGAAGCATTAGCAAAAGCACAATTGGAGGAGTTGCGAAGACTAGTCAAAATAATTACAAAGCAGATGAGAGTGGAATGAAGTTCGCGAAGAGCAGCACGGCCAATACTGTCCCAGTCAAAAAATGATTATGATGCCATGGATATAGGCACATCGCCTCTAGTTGTTTAATGAGTCGGCTTGTTTCCTTCACTCAGCAAGACGTCGCGGAGGAATTGAGTGATGATGTGGCAGCTGAAGAGCATGGTGGGAGTAGCAGCTCCAGTGATGATGTGGCAGCTGAAGAGCATGGTGGGAGTACCAGCTCCAAGGAGATGAGGGTGAGATTATAATTGTGAAGAGGTTTCTGGAAACGGAACAGCAGAGGGATCACTCATGGTTGAGGCACAGCAACTTTCTGCAACAGATGTACTATGAGAGGGAAGGTATGCAGCCTCATTATTGATGAAGAGAGCTGTGAGAATATGGCCTCATCTCTTATGGTGAAGAAGTTGGGCTTGGCTACGCGAAAGCATTCCCAGCCCTAATCTCTGGCCTGTTTGAAGAATTGGAATGAGATATGAGAGGATCAAAAGTGCTTGGTAGAGTTTTTCACTAGAGACCAGCTACATGATCAAACGTGGTGCAATGTGGTGCTCGTGGAGAGATTGTGGCAGTTCAATCGCAGAACTCAACACAATGAGTTTGAGAACACTTACTTATTCATAAAGGAGTGAAAGCGCATTGTTCTCTTACCCATCAAAGGTTCAGAAGGAACAGATATGCATGTCACGAAAAAGCCTATGGTCCCACATGCCACCTTTCTGCAATTATTATGGGAAGCCCCAGTGATATTTGCCTTTGTCGTTTTAAAGGGAACTAAAAGACTAAACTGTCGAAGACGATCGAACCACTGCTAGCCGATTTTCAGGATGTGATAGCCGACAGTCTACCAAAGTCTACAACCGGGCTATCCAACATACCATAGATCTTATTTTTGGATCATTGTTGCAAACAGGCATGCTTACAAATTGAGGCTAGTTGAGTACAATGAGTTACAGCAGTAGGTGCAGGATCTCACTACTAGTGGGTTGGTGTAAGAGTACCAATCTATTTGTTTTCCTCGCTTTGATGGTGCCCAATAAGGATGACTCATGGAGGATGTACATTCATAGTCAAGCTATCAATAAGATCCCCATCAAGTATAGTTCCCTATACCTCACTTGGATGATCTATTAGGGCAGTTGCACGAAGCCATTATCTTCTCCGAGATCGACCATCATAGCGTATATCACCGGATTAGGATGAGAAGCTAAAGGACGAATGGAACAGTGTCTTGTAGACTAGATATGGGTTGTACGAGTGGACGAACACGCCCTTTGAGTTGTTCAATCACCAAGCACATTCATGAGGCTGATGAACCAAGTGTTTCGGGCTTACATCAGGAAGTTCGTGGTTTACTTTGACACATCATTGTCTACAGCAATTTGCAGCATCTGAGGTTGGTCTTTGAGGTTTTGGGATTGTAGAAACTATATGCCCACCAGCACGGGTTTGTTATTTAAGTTACATTGTATCTAGTGCAGCCATTCCGATAGACCATGCAAAGATCGAAGCTATCGTGAGTTGAACACCCCCACAATCTTTTATCAAGTTGAAATAATTTCTAGGTTTGGCATCCTTTTAAAGAAAATTCATTAGAAGCTTCAATATCATTACATCTCCCCTGACCGAGCTTTTGAAAGGAAAGAAGTTTCAGTTGATAGGGCAGCTCAGTACAATTTTAACACTCTGAAAGAGAAGGTGAAACAGGCCCCAGTATTGACTTTACCAGATTTCAACTAATTATTTGAGGTGGCATGTGACGCTTCTTATGTGGGGATTAGAGCAGTATTGAGTCAGGGATGAAATCCTATAGCCTTCTTCAGTTAGAAATTAAATGAATCTAGGAGAAGGTATTCGATGTACAACAAAGAGTTTTATACAATTATGAGAGCTCTTAACCACTGAAATCATTACTTGTTGAGAAGTGAGTTCACTCTATTCACGGATCACGAGGCTCTAAGATTCTTGAACAGTCAAAATATGTTAAAGGGATGACATGCTTCCTAGGTTGAGTCTTTGGCGGTATTCCAGTTCGCGCTCAAGCACAAAACAGGAAGTCAGAAAAGACTAACGGAAGCATTGAGTCACCGCCACTTGTTGATCGCCTCCATGCAAGCTAGAATTGTGGGATTCGAGGTGTTAAAGAAATTGTACTAGGCAAATGAGGATTTAGAGATCTAGGATAATGTCAGTAGAAGCCTATAGGAAAGTACTACATAGTTGATGGCTACCTGTACCCAAATGCTCGCTGAGGGTGTCCATCATTCGGGAGAGTCAAAGCATAGGATCAGCAGGTCACTTTGGCAGAGACAAGACCCTCATACTAATGAAGGAACTTTTTTTTTGGCATAACTGACAAGAGATGTAGAACGGTACGTCAAGTAGTACGGAGTTCGTCACATGGCCAAAATCAAAAGGCAAAATACATGGGAGATCGTGACACTACATGGGAGTTCGTCACATGGCCATTATATATTTGTTATCACAACTACCACTGAATCCTTGTCATCAGACACTAGATGCATCACACGCAACTGATTTGTACCATTGGGAGATCGTAAAACTGCATGGGATACCCAGGACCATTATCTCTAATAGGAATGTCAAAGTTTTTGAGTCAATTCCGGAGGACACTATAGAGGAAGCTTGGTACTAAGCTTCAATTCAATTCAGCAGCCCATCCACAGGCAGGTGGTCAAACTGAGGTGATGAACAGAAGTCTGAGAAATTTTTTGAGGTGATTTATAAAGAAGAATATCAAGTAGTGAAACTTGACTTTAGCCAAAGCTGAATTTGCATACAACGAGTCTGTGAGCCAAACCACAGACTTCGGGATGCAAACCCATTGAGATCCTGTAAATTCGCAACTCACTCAATCCCCTTGAGTTAGTTATTACCTCTTCTTCCTACTTTAGAGGTCAATGTGGATGTTGAGGCGAGGATATAAAAGATTCAGAGGTTACACGAAGAGGTTGACAAAAAGATAATCATGCAGAATCACAAGTACCAAACGTAAGCTAATAAACTAAGAAGAATGTGACTTTTTATGAAGGAGATATAGGGTCTGTTCAAAGCAGCTGCTGATTATTGATAATCTGCTTATAAGTAGTTGATTCAGATAAGTTGTTGATCAGCAGTTGATTTGGATAATGTGGTTGTCTGTTGGGTTTGTATGTTTGTAAACAGCTGATTTGCAATTATTTCTACATAAATGACCATTCTACCCCTATGCAGTGATGTTATTTAAGATAGAACTGTTATAACTATAATAGATCTGCTAATATTTGTTATTAATTTTTTAGTGCAATCAATATTTGTTATAATAGTACAAATTTAAACTTAATATTAATAATACATAAAGTATTTAAATATATAAATTTTAAACTATTTTATAATTTAATAGTTTAGTAAAGTTATAAATACAGATATAGTATAACTATTATATTCTATTTATACATTTAATATTAAATAGTTATTTAATATTAGTATTATTAATAATGTAATAATAATATTTATTAAATTTTAATGTATAGTAAATATGTGTTTAATTAGTTAAATATTAAATTATTAAAATTACATATCTATTATTATAAATGAAGTGTATTTTATACTATAAATATATCTTAAATTTAATTTATTTTAAGATATAATTTAACTATAATTATAATATTATTTAGTTAACATTATTATAATAAATTTCAGTTAAATAATAAATAATTATTTAACTTAAAATATAGTAAATTAATATTTATAAAACTATTTACAAATTAATATACAACTATTTAATTTAATATATATAGTAATATAAGCAATTATGTATAAAGTAAATTAATTTAATTTAATTATTATAACTTTAACTTTATGTTTAACATTTATATATTTTAAATTAACTATAATATATTTATAATTTTAAAATTAATTGTTATTATATATATCAATTAACACAATATTAAATTAATTTAGTTATATATTAATGTATTAAAACTATATTAATTAAGTACTTAATATTATATATATTTTAACTATGTTTATAAGATTATTTAAAATTTACTAATTTAAAATAAATGTTTTTTAAAAACAGCACGAATAACACAATAATAACACCTGAATACTACCGTAAATAACACTGCGAATCAACAGCTAAAAAAAGACGGCAATAATACCGCAAACACCGCAATAATACCTGCAAACTACCATGAATAACACCACGTAACACCGAGAATCAATGGATACACGACCGCGCAAAAAATACAGCAAATAACACTGCAATAACAACTGAAAACTGTCGTGAATAACATCGCGTAACACAAGAAATCAATAGGCGCACAACCGCGCGAATAATACCGCAAATAACACCTTGAATACTGCCGCAAATAACACCGGACGCACGACCGCAGGGAGGGCAGAGTCGTAAACAATTTTCTCCGAACACGGGACGCGGGATCAAAAGCGCAAGCGGCATTTAATACAATAGGAAACAAGCTTATCCGGCAACGCAGCGAAGACGCAGAAAACAAACACCTATTTCAGCATTTTGAAAACGCTCTGCAGCTGTTGCGCGGGGCCAAACGGGCCCATAGTGTGGATCAAGTTGAAGAAAGAGTGATTTCCCATGAGATCTTTTGAAAACTCAAAGCCAAAGCATATGGATATTTCAGAATTCTCAAGAAGTTGAATGACTAAGACAAGCTGAAATCTCACCACCAAGGAAGTGTCCACTTTGGCCACATAGCCTCGTGGTTTTGTCCTGTTGGTTTAACTTCCTAGGAGGCCAACCATCATAGAAGTGCTCCATGACAAGCACGCTTAACTTTGGATTTTTCTAATGAAATTTCATCATTACATCAAAAGATGCCTCAATATTTAAAAGCTCAGCTTCAATCAATCTAAGGATCTCCCCCACTTAAGTACTTGACGTCCTCGGTAGTATTGTATACCCAAAATCATCCACCAAGAAGATGAGATTCTAGAGGTGGCCCTACATATTGAAGAGATGGCTTCCATTATGAAGCACTTTGTCCTAACCAAGATTCAAGAGATGAGTCCCATAACATAGCACTTTATTCTATATGGCACTTCCCATCTTATAGCTGGTGTAATGCTCAAATACCATTTATCACAGCTCAACTCTCATCTATCAAAGTATTGTCCGTTTTCGCCAAATAGCCTCATGGTTTTGTCCCGTTTGTATAACTTCCCATGAGGTCCCAACCTAGGAGTGCTTTAGGACGAGCACACTTAACTATAAAGTTTTTAATAAAATTTCACCATTACACCAAAATGCGCCTTAATGATTAAGAGTTCGGCTTCAATCCACTTGAGAGAATTCCAAATTTCAAAGCTTACAAGCTTGACTTATCAAGACATTACAATATTTCAGTTACCTTGGCTGACTTGACTCCATACTATGGGGAAACAAAAGCTTCGACAGATGAGTAAGAAGCTGCACTCACCCCAGAAGG
>NW_018219465.1:73499-85003 GCF_001263595.1 Phalaenopsis equestris | reverse complement strand
CTGCTAGACCGGATGTAGGAGAATCGGGCACAGGAAACCAGTTCAGCACAGCAAGGAGAAAGGTTGGTCGATCCTCCTTAGGGTCTAAGGATGTCGTCTAATAGAAGTGGGGCTCTCCCTTAATTACTTAATATTATATATATATATATATATATATTATATATATATTGTTTCTTTATGTTTAAAGCAGTTTTTCATATATTTTCTATTGAGACAGTTGTCGACATCCCCAATTTTCCTGTCTAGAGTTGTATCTAAGGGCAAGTGGTGCTCCATCAATATCTCATTTTGAAGGGCTGATTATCTCCTATTTTTGATGTACTTCGCATACTACCATCCATTATCTTCTCCCTCCATCCCTACTACACCCACTGGACAACAGACTGGTTGTTTCCTGCAACCGCCTCCCATCCACTTGGCTATCCAACTCCAACCATCCCTCATATCTTCCACTTGCAACTTCCAGCCGCAACCCAACTTCCACATTGATGCTGCCCTTCCCAGTCACCCACAACCTTGTTGTCTCCTAGCGCACTCTTCCTCCCAGTTGTTGCCATCCCAACACAGCCCAGTTCTTGCCTACCTACAGCAGCACTTCTCTCCTATTGCCAACCCACTGCAGTCTTCTTCCGCCATCACACCATCCAACCCTAGCCACCTAATGCACCCCCATCTAGCATAAAGACCACCATCCTTCAGGATGCAACCCTAATAATGTTTGTGTCGTATATGTTTCTTATTTCTATTTCTATTGGTGTGATTGTATTTCTCTATTTTGAATTCAGCAATAATATCTGATTTTCTATTGTTGTGTGGGATAACTCTGATACCATCCATATCTTAATTATTAGATATCTTAGTCGTCAAACATGGAGTAGTAGAAAAATTAATTAATTAATCATCTAATACTCTTACTTTTTAATGTATACTTGTCCATATCAAAATAATTGAAAAAAAGGTAGACTTTTATAAAAATATGTCTGGTCTTTTTCAAAGAAAGCGAGAAATAGTGTACTATTTTTTGGAGAGATTTTCTCATCACATTAATGAAATTTTGGGGTACTAGATTTTTAAGGATTTTAAGAAAACTAGCAATTGTGGGTTTTTTTCATGTTATAAATAGGTCTTATAAGGCATCAAAAAAACAATAGCATGTCATAAAAAAATTTAAATTGCGTATTTTATTGAATGTGAATTGTTCAAGTATGATGCAACTTTAATCATAGCTTCTAGAGAAAATCTCTTTATATCGATGTAAGGCTGACTTGAGTACAATGATTTCTCTAATTTATTTCTTTTATTTCTTCTTTAAGTATTGGTTTGTGTGTATGGTTTTCTTAATCAAGTCAACTATGATATAGTTTTCCCTTCTACAGTGAATCATAATAGCCACATGATTTCCAGTTTGATTTAAAAATTCTTACAAATTTTGCACTGATGATCTTCAAATTATAATTTGGAGCAATTGTACGTGTTTTTTAGTCATACATCGAAAAAGAAAAAAATTAATCCAAACTAAGAAATATTATCATGCAAATTTTTTGTTTTGCTCTTATTCTATATATCTCATCCAAAATTTGAATTAGTAAAATCCTATAATTTAATATGTTTTGCATTAACTAAGATGCTATAAAAAGGAATTTAGATATTTGGATGTATTTAACCCCAACTAAAATTATCACGGCAAGTGAGAAAGTACTTTATAAGTAGGGCCTAAGTTAAGACTAAGCAAATATTGTTAACTTGATGGGCACAAGTTATAAAAAATGGTAAGAAAGTTTCATGGGGTTCAATTTACAAAAATAAAAAGGAATGAGAAATAGCCGCTCAAAAAAAAAATTCAAAAGAAAGAGCTGGAGTTCAACTTTAATCGGTTATGATAAAAAAATATTTGAAACCAAATAGCCATTAAACAATTCCATGTTTAGTGGATGAGTAACTTTCCCTGCATCACTAATTCAAAAATTTTTCCAACAAGTTGTAACAATCTAAATAAGATTTTATCATTTCTTAAGTGTACTAAGAACCAAAAAGCTACTTTTTTGGTGATTTTAATCAAATCAAAATACAACAAAAAACCTACAACTACTTGAATAAAAAGTTATTCCTCAATGAGATTTAGGAGATTACAGCCAAATCTTTAATAATACGGAAGTGTTGAGGTATAAATGTACATTTCTAAAATATGAAGGCTATGATACCCATATAAAGTCATGTAAAACACAGTTGACTACATCTAAACAGCACGTTATCAAATAACACAACAATCCATCTTTATTGGCATATTCACATAAAGCACTTCAAAACTGACATGTTAGAAAGCATTAAAACAAAAATGCCAACTAAGAAAAACGGAAAACTAGTCAATAAGATTCATTTGACTATATATTTCAAACTTATATTAGTTTGTATTTAAAAGATAAAAAAGGAACAATGTCAGAACAACTCTGATAATAACTAAAAAAGTTTTTTGTCAAAACAGTGCACCTTCCCAAGAGTTGTTTTCCAATATCCATCAAATCTGTAACAGTCTTGTCTCCATCACGAGCAAACTCCAAAATCTATGAATCAACAAATATCAAAATTTTTAGAAAAGTCAATCTATCAACTGATTTTGAGTTTCATTGAGGGTCTGTTTGGGGGGCAACTATAGTTGTTTGAAGAAATATATGTGAAGCTGCTGCAAAAGAAACTGCTCTTCAAATAGCAACAGTAACTACTATAAATTTATTTTAATTTTAAAAAGTTAGACCCCAGCATTTTAGCAACAACCACATTTTAACAGGTCGGGTTGAAAAAAAGCAGTTTTCTACTATAAAAATTTCTAAAAAACAGCAAGAAAGTAGTTCCTCAAACAAAAGTATAATGGTGGTCTGATAAGCAAAGCAGTCAGAAAGCTATCCCAAACAGACCCAAGCCGTGAGTTTAAACCACATAAAACATTAAATTATGGTTATACAACTACCCAATTTTGTTTCATAAACATTTGAAAGGTCTGCTAAAAGCAATATAGAAAAGCTAAGATGTATCAATCTAAAATATCAGCACTCCATATCTTCTGGCACGATTGCATAACATTACAACTAAAAACTATGATGAATGGATATTAAAGCTTGAAACTAGTACATTAAACGTCAAACTGCTAACATGAGAATATCACACAAAGCAACCAAGGCAAAATCTCCAACGAAAGGGTTATAGAAAACTAATTAAGTTGTGAAAATCTTGATTACGAAATAGTGTTAAAACAAGTTTTTAAAGATTAGATGACATAAAATGACCAAATTGAATTAATTGTTGTTTCAAGATACATCAGATTTTGCACCAAGAGAGTCCTTAACCATAAATAATTACAAGAAAAGATTAGAAAGCAAACCCGACATTCAGACACTCGATGAAATGATAAAAATGATAATGTGCATACGTATGTAATGATCTAGTGAAGTTCACCATAATTTAAATGTGTACTGTGAAAATTTATCAAAAAAATAAAGAAAGCAGACATTTTGCAAAAATCATCAAAGATTTAAGATAAACATCTATTAGTTAAAAGGTTGAGAAAAATAATATTCAAATTATTTCAACATGAATAACTTAATGAAGGTCCAGTATACATAAATCGGCTAGTATTGAAAAAAAAAAAAATAAGGCGTAAGGGTTTTCAGGAAAATGATTAAATTTTAAATATTGTTAATTACAAGGCTAGTATTGAAAAAAGAAAAATAAGGCATAAGGGTTTAAAAAATGGCTGGTTGCACAAATTACAAGCAAAAAATGGGTCAAAAATTCGCTTAGAACTCAAACTAAAATTTTGCAAACCAATTTGAAATCAAAAGAATATCATAGATCAAGAGCAAAATATGTAGAAAAAAAATAAAATAAATTAATCAAGAAGTTATGAAAAACTCATTATCTGACTAGATTTTTTTTATTTGTTGCTTGTTGTGTTTTAAAACTATATTTTTAGTTTAGAAATAAATAAATTACTTTCAAAATCACTCGAAAAAATTTATATGTGCTTTAAGTGTTTCTAGAAATAAAGACCACCATCAACAGCCACTACCAATCATTGTCAACAGCAATTATGCCTATTAATCATTGTCTCTATTATTGTCACTGCCACCACCACCAACAAAGATTGCCTACAATTGTCATTATCACCTCACCACTACCATTGCACCACCATCATTGTATAATCCAACTTATTCATAATTCAATAAAAATAAAAACATCAGATATTTAATGTATTGAATATGTTTCATTTCAAATAAAAATATAAAGAAAATAAAATAAAATAAAAAATAAAAACAAAAAAAGTGATCCCAAATGAACCCTTAATTAAAAATAGCGTTGAATTTAAAAAAAAAAATTCATATACCAAACTAAGGAAGTTCTCACCAGTAAAAATATGATGGAATGGAAGCTTAGCAACAAGCCTAGATTTGTAGATGCTACCAAAAATAATAAAAAAATGATAAATAACATGAATGTGTGGTAAACAAGGCCATGATGCTATTTCAGTGAAAATCAAAAGCCTGAGTGGTTAAATCTAACGCTTTGAACAATACCAAGAAATTACATTTATGAAAACAATATTTTAGTTATTCCAAAGCATAAGTGACATAAAAACCTTTCAAAAATACAAGAAATTGATCAAATATCTAGCCTTACACTAATTAAAGAATATCTATGTGAATTATTCATGCCTTAACCATTCAAAATTAGATAGGAATTGACTATCATATGCTTGTACATTCAATATTAATATTTAGAAATAGCTAGTGCTGGAAACAACTTAAAGTGAGGGTGGAAAATGCCCACCCTCAAAATTTTAGTTCTCTTAATAAGATGCTAATTTTTGGGAAATTGCCACCCACAATTTACTGCTTTGCCCCGTTTTTACCCCAAAAAAATTGCCCAAATTCCACTTAAATCTCCTAAACTTCTACAGTCTCGTCTATTTATGTTTTCTTCTGATAAATTTGGCGGTAATATCAGACTATTTGTATGGTTTATTCCTTAGAAAACATTAATTGAATGTATTTTTTTCACTTAATTATATTACGATTATCATATTATTTGATAACTTAAAATTTTGCCTACATCAAAAAGGGGCGGAGTCCGCCACTGGGAATGACTACAGTTCACAATAAGATTCTAACTTCACATTCCTATGACAAGAAGAGAAGAAGAACTTGAAGAAAATTCTGTCAAAATGATAAAGAATTAACAACAAAATCCAAACAACTACCAAGAATTTGAATCGTTGACCAGCACCTGAGTCGCAATCAGCGCAACGGCCTCCGTGTAATTCAGTCGCAGGCCACGAGCAAGACGTTTCTGCGATAGGAAACCAGCATTATGGAGGGCCAACTTCTCCCTTTCCCTTGTTACCAACTTCATATTTGAGGAAGGCGCTGCAAAAGCTTAATTGAACTGATAAAGTAAAAATACAGTTTAGAAAAGAACGCATCGAATCCATTTAAGAATAGTATTCGAGTGTTCTAGGTTCGTAAATGCGTTCCAGAACGCTATGGGCGGATATAGAGATGTAATATACTCGAGCAGATAAAAAAGTATCACGAAAATTACTGGCTGGAAACCCTAAAAAAGGTTGCACCCCTGAGCAGTGAACGGGAGTCGGAACAGAGGACAAGAACGGAGCAAAGAACGGGAGTCGGCACAGAGAACAAGAACGGCTCTAGTCGTTTTAACTGGCCGGAGAAAACTATCGTGATCTATACGTGAGCCGGTTTGTCACCAGGTAACCAAAAAAACGAATATTAGACCTATTTATATTTTTCCTGTCATACATAATATTTTTTTTTTTTTAAGTGAGACCTTACTTTTATAATTATTCTTATTTTTTATTAATATTGGTGTAGCCCTCAAATTTTTCAAAAAATAAATCTGTAAAAAAGGTGAAATTTAAATCCTATTAGATAGAATCATATTTCGTTTGGTCTCTTTTTTTTTTTATGTAAATTCATATTTTTTGAATCGGATTCACAGGCAAATTTAAGGAATTTATTCCGTTGTGACTTGCAAACACTTCTCCATCAAACATAAATTTGATGAATCTGAATTAATCGAAATTAGTAAATCCTTTTTAATGTAAATTCGAGACACATCCAAACACTATATAAAGGGTTGTTGGAGATCATTTTCAATTTTTTTTTGGTTTTTGGTTTTATTTTTTATTTATGTTTTGAATTGAAATAAAATATATTTGAATCTAATAATAATTTTTAAGAATATTCAAAGAACATAAAAATTATTTTAAGTGTTTTTAAAAGTAATTTCATTTAATTTTTAAAATAGACAATGAAACTATACCAAAATATGATAAAAAATAGTTATTTTAAACAGAAAAAATTTAAAATAAATAGAAAATAAAATTGAACAGACCCATAAAGTTGGTATGAATGTTTTCAATATATATTAAATTGTCTTTAAAAACAAAAAATAAATAAAATATACACTAAACAAAAATATTTTTCAAAAAAAAATACACAAAATATTATCGAAAACATCTCCTATTTATATTTCTAAGGCACTTCATTAGTTGGCCAAATATTTCTCTTTTTTAATTATTTACAAAAATATATTCAAATTTTTATTTTTAGATCAAAATGTTTTTATTACATTAAAAGCTTTTTTGCTCAAGACTCACGCAAATTTTTAGACAACGGAGCTGCGTTGACATATATTTCCTAACAATTTTTCTATCTTCACAATCAAAGAGATTATATGATTCATGTCTAGTGAAGCCTCACACCCTCAATCTTTACTTTTCAATTGTCATCGATTCAAGATTAGCAATAATATATGTTTAACTTATTTAGATAAAAATGCATCCATCATTGTACATCAGAAATATGACCGCACGAATCTTGTTGAAATTCAACAGGTTTCGCTAATGGACACCAATGGACTCCATCAGGATAGTCAAAAGATGGAAACACTAAGCATCATTTCCTTCAGAAGGAACAATGGGTCGATCTAACAGAAGCACGGCATAATGAAAGAATCGGTGGCACCTAATCCAAGGGGCTGTCATTTGTAATCAGCTCCCTTAACTGATTTAAGAAATCTTTACAAAGGCAGCCAAAGGGCACCCCACATAATATCTTTATAATCCTCTAGAAAGCCCCTTGCCTAATGTGTTTTGCCCATTGGATTACGATGATGGATAATCTGCCTGTCGGTTTAAGTTCACCCTTACGACCGGAGGACCTTTACTAGAATTCCATTGAGAAGATTGTTCGATGATGACCTTTCAGCCGACTGATTGTATGTAACCAAGGGTTTTAGCCGATAGACTGACACAGGTAACGGATCATTAAATGCCTCTCTTCATGAAATTATGATTACAAAACAAGTGCTAACATCAATTACAGATATCAAAAGTTGTATAAGTGAAGTAAAAATATAAGAATGTGTCATAATAACTTATAATGTGTGTATTTTTGTTTGTTTTTGTCTCTTTTATTCTAAAATGAGTCGTCAGCTTGTCGATCGTCATATATTTCCCTTTCTCCAATAAATCTTTCTTTCGAGTTATATAAATGATCAGGAGAAGAGAGAAACCAAAAAAGAGGAACATACGACAAAGCGACAAACAAGATAAAACACAAAACATGGAGAGTTTGTGTGTGGTAAACCTTGCAAGGATAGGTTAAGAGTGTCCACCCAAACAAGACCGGGCGATAGCACCTTAAACCGTTATTCACAAAAAAATGCCTACGTAAACTACCCAAAATAAGAGAATCATATGTAGGTATCTGTTATGTGATCAAGAGCACTTATAAGGGGATGTATCCCACTTGGTTAATTACATCTTGGGGGTACCCAAGAATACTCTCAATAAAAGAAGTTTCACTTATATTGTCATAAACATGGGGTAATATGTACTCAAAGGAAATGTTACTCCGTGTGGGAAAAGTCTCAATGCTTCAAAGCTCACGCTAAGTCATCGAGCAAAGAGTGAGTCTCTCACATCCTGAATGGGTTGCGGCTCATCAGCATACGACACGCTAAGTCATCGAGCAAAGAGTGAGTCTCTCACGTCCTGAATGGGTTGCGGCTCATCAGCATACGAAGCCCACAAAATAACCTAAATCATCTCGATGGGGATATCCCAACATGTCAAAGCACGTTTGGATCATAAGGGCAGAGGACAAACTGTCATATCCCAAACGGGTGGTAGCTCATCGGCATCGGGTCGTCAAAATGATATCCATGAAGTTAATGAGCGATAAGGCTCTAAGGGGCTCAACAAAAGAAAGGTGGAGTGATCCAAAAAAGATAGAGGTAACTGGATCGGGGTACCATGGACCCGTCATCCATAGCTACAAGGACCCTATGTTTACATAGTTGAGAAGGTAGTCAACCCAACAGGCTCTGAGATCCTCGATCAACAATCCGTGAATTGTGTCATCCACATGAACCTCGGTAGCCCTAAGGATAAAGCAAACAAACTCTATCTTATGACTAAAGCTGGAACTCCAAGAGGTGGGACTTACTACTCGTCGAAGTGGCAAGGATGCCGCAGGAAAGAAGAGAAAGGGAGGTTCAACAACAAAGCTAGAAATGCTCCAAATAAAAGTTCTTACACCCTGTCTAGGTCAGGAAGCCTTCTAACACCCTAGGCGCGCTAGACAACCACCTATGTAAAGATATGTTGGGTAATCCCACTTTTTGGTACGATAGTATTACGATGTATGTATGTATTGATTCTCAATTCTCTTTATTTTATATTTCTTCCTTACAACGGCGCCAAAAACTTGATTCTAAAGTAAGTAAGAGTGCAATTGTTATATTTAAATATTGGGATACTACGCAAGTATATATATCGTTATCGAGTAATATATGACTTCTTAATTAAGCATCGGAATATCGATCTGACTGGGAGAACTACAAAATTTTAATAAGAAATTAGATAATAAACTCTACTTTGAAAAAGAGACTTATTCAAACTATAGATACTATGGTAAAAATAAAAGTTCGATTATTTTTTGTAATTTTTTATAATTAAAAATAAAGTAAACAACTTCTTTTTAATAATTTTGATAATTGAAAATAAAGTAAACAACTAACTGATTTTAACTAGATTTTTTTAAGATGAAAGCAATACAAATAATATATATTTTCCTTATCATAAATTAGTAACAAGTATATAAATTCTATTGTGGAAGTATTTAAATTGTGTTGTGCCAAACATGAGCAATATTATTCTTTATTCTTATTAGAGATGTAATAAAGAATATTGGCTAATCTAAAGTTTGAATAGTCCTGAAGACAGACTAGGTAGGGAAGATACTAGCTCTCACTCTAGAGTTTCCTCTTCTCCCTCCACCTGGGAGCTAACATCTCGTATCAAAACCTAAAATAATTAACTGAATTTGGGGTTTTAGTCTGTCACTCTAAAGTCCTCTAACTCTACACCCTTCAAAGTTTATTTCCCTATTTATTTGCACTCAACCATATGAATTACATTCTCTTCGATAGAATCTCATGTGATTCTACCATTAGTTAACTGAGACAATATGATGCAGGTAGATTTAGTGTGCAAATTTTGCAAATATTTTTCGCAATATTAGAAAATACATACGACAGATACAATAATAAATATGAAAACTAATCCCAACAAAAATAACTTCAGTTAAAATAGTTTTATCTTTTAAAAAATTTTAAACTGCCAAATCCCTTTAAAAATAACACAAGTATATATATCGCTCAAGTAATAAAGGGCTTTAGTGTGAAAATAGTTTATCTTTAAAACTCTTTTTAAACCGTCAAATACCCTTTAAAATCAACACAAGTATATATATCGCTCAAGTAATAAAGGGCTTTAGTGGAATCCTAGATATCGATTCCACAGGGAAGTTGGAAAAACTTATAAGTAAATTCTTAAAATTATATTTATAATTTAAAAATACAGAAGGAAAAGTAAAGTGTGAAGTTTAAATATTAACTACTAATGTAAATGTTATATAAAATGTAGTTGAAAGACAAAGCTAACTAACTAAAAACTAAACTTTTAAAAGTAAAATTATGAAAACTAAACAAAAGTTTTTGTTCACAAAAAGTTAAAATTTAAGAAAACATCATTCCCCTTTACAATGAGTATGGATTGTGAGGAAATTAAAATCATTTGAAAAAATATATGTAAATTGTTTTGTGTCAAATAGGAGCAATCATATTCTTTACTCATTTCAAGTGTTATAAAGAACATTGACTAATCCAAAGTTTGGACAATAATTCTGTTGTTAGGTTTAGAGGATATTGGCTGCCACCCTGGTTGCCAAACGAGAGCTCCCACTACTCCCTCTCCTGAGGGCTAACAATCTCGCATCAGTTTCAAATTAAATTGACCAAATTAAGGATTTTAATCTATCACCTTAAAATCACCAATTCTACATCTAACAAAGTATATTTCCCGATTTATTTGCACCAATCCCATGGATGACATACTCTCCAATGAATCTCCCATAATACTCTCCCATAAAATCAAATGTGATTCTCCCCATATTATAGAAATCATAGCCCTTTTCCGAACATATGTTTCTCAACATATTTTAACATTTCAAATGGCCATATAGAAAAGTAAATGAAGATTGGAGTTCAAATCATCACAAATTATTAACATTTAAAACCGTATAAAATAAATCAATTCTTCACAAAACCATATCTCAAAGTAGGGAGAAGGATAAAGAGGACTACTCAAAATTGATGAGAAGGATACAACAAAACATGAATTTCATATATAAAAACACGTTTAAAAAATAAAATAAATAAAAGACACAACTTATCTCACAATCATTTCCAAGCAAATTCTTAGAAGTTCTCTTCAAGTCTTTCTCTCTTTACAAGCACACTCAATTATCTCTTAGAAGTGTAGTGAAGAAGAAATCTCTCGCATTCTCTCTCCTCTTACAACCCTAGAAGAAAATCTCCTCTTCTCTTCTCCTCTTGCCTTTCACGCCACCCTCCTGTCATGTCACCCCAACTCCTTGAAGTCTTCTTTCTTTTATTCTGGGTTGTCTCCTTTCAAAAGGAATTCAAAATTCCCTCCAAAAGTCAATTCTTTTGAATTCAAAAAGTATGTCATTTGATCCAAGAGACATGTCCCTTCATAAAAGAACCTTCCAAAGTGTCTAGACGCATTGAATTACTCTAATAGGTGTGTGGAACATGTGTCCCTTTGAAAATTCATGCAAAATTCATCTCAAACCGCCTTAATTTGCAAAAAGTTATCTCTGGCGCATCATGCGCCAGTTTTGGCACATCATGCACCAGTTCTGGCGCATCATGCACCAAGCCTCTGTCAAACAGTGCATCATGCATCAATCTGGCGCATCATGCGCCAGAATCCTACAATTCTCTAGTTTGGCTCCAAATTTTGTCCTTTTTGTCATTTTTGCTCCAAATGCCTAAAAATGATATACCTGCAACAAAAACATGAAAATACCCTTCTTTAAAGTGTAATATCACCAAAAATA